>NC_034601.1:83460873-83500774 GCF_900095145.1 Mus pahari | reverse complement strand
GACAGTCTCTGGATAGTCCATCCTTTCATCTTAGCTTCAAACTTTGTCTCTGCAACTCCTTCCATGGGTTATTTTATTCCCTATTTTAGGGAGGAATGAAGTATTCTGGCTTTTGAAATGAGAAGAGCGGCAGCCTGGAGTCACCTATTTCCTGTTTTGGATGTGTATGACCGGTTGCTTTAACTTCCTGCTGTCTTGACTTCCCTGCCATGATGGAATGAACCTTTAACTGTGAATTAAAGTAAGCTCTTCCTCCAAATATGCCAGTGTTTGATCACAGCAACAAGAAAAGAAACTAAGACCATAATATTTGATTCTCCTGGCTGAGTCATTTCCTGACATGGTATCTACTGGCAATTTACTCTGTCCAAAGCATATCGAAGGCTCAGAAAGGGATTTTTTCTCCCTTTTGACTATCTGAGATAATTTTGGTTTCTGTGATATCTGTGGGTTCTGGTCTCTGGCAGTGGTGGGCAATCTGAACAGAGTTCTGTAGTTTTCTGACACGATCTTTTCCTATGTTGTTCCCCAGACACTGTGTTCCTTGATGGTCACCTACTCTGATCACCATGTCTGAGATGAGTGCTTAGGCCATCATATAGTTATTTATATCGTGGTGACAGCAGGTGTTCTTCAAGGTATTATAAAATGACCATTGTAGGGCTCCGCCAAGGAAAGGAAAAAAAAAAAAGCTGTCAACCGTTCATGCTTGCTTGAGGTATTTTTATGAGATCCTAAGAAACTACAAAGACAAAGTAAATGAATACAGGCAAAATCCAGTATTTATAACTTTATAACATGGATTCTCATGAGGACAGGCTGCCTTCAAATTCCCTCCGCAGCCATGAACTTCAGACCTTCCTAAGTGTTAGGATTAGAGGTACATATCACCATGCCTGGTTTTAAGGTCTTGCCAGTCAAACCCCGGACCCCCAGCATACTAGGCAAGCACCCTACAAACGTGGCTACACCCTCAGTCCTTGTTATAACGTTTGTTGAATAAAGTTCATCTGCAGGTAAGTCCAATGCTTTCCCTGACATCTCGGTAACTTCTGGAGTCACAGTGTCGCCTCATACAGCACGGCCAGGAAGTATTAAAGAGCCAAGAGCAGATGGTTGCTGAAATGGAGGAGTGGTCTGACAAAAACTGCTCTGCTCTTCAGAGAAAACCACACAAGAAAATGCCTCTCAGTCCTTGGACGCTGCAGTGTGTAGAGGTGAAAACTGGAACATTGTATCCATCTCATAGAAAGGTTGTGTCTAGAGACTCACAGGAAATAAAGTGGAAGCCCCCATTGGGTTGGATCAACCCTTAAGTCTGAGCTTCCTTCAGACTTACAGTCAGATGAGTCAATAAATTAACCACTTGTTAGGGCCTTTCCAAGTTGGGATTTCTGGGATGCAGGGCTGAACTCACCCCATGACAGGGCTTCTTCTTTGTGTCATGGATGCTCTGGAGGCTTGAGGTCCATCCCTGTCTCACTGTGGACAATTCTTCTCAGCTCACCCATAGCAACTGATAGGAAATATTCCATCTACACCTTTTACCTGATCCACTGGGTGTGATCATTACACGTTGTCTTAGTCAGGGTTTCTACTCCTACACAAACGTCATGACCAAGAAGCAAGTCAGGGAGAAAAGGGTTTATTGAGCTTACACTTCCACATTGTTGTTCATCACCAAAGGAAGTCAGGACAGGAATTCACACAGGGCAGGAACTTGGAGGCAGGAGCTGAGGCAGAGGCCATGGGGGGATGTTTCTTGCTGGCTTGCTTCCACTGGCTTGCTCAGCTTGCTTTCTTATAGAATCCAGGACTACAGCCCAGGGATGGCACTACCCACAATGGGCCCTCCCACCCTTGATCACTAATTGAGAAAATGCCTTACAGTTGGATCTCATGAAGGCATTTCCTCAAGGGAGGCTCCTTTCTCTGTGATAACTCCAGCTTATGTCAAGTTGACACATAAAACCAGCCAGTACACATGTCAGCTCTGGGTCCCACTGTGTGTATACTCAGTCAGAGATGAACAAAGGCTCTGAAAATAACTCACCTGTTTATTAACTCTCTCCATGTTGCCCAGTGCTTTAGCCCCTTTCTAGGTCATCAGACTAGTGATCGCCTCAGTACGGGGGCTGAGCAGTCTAGTGACTGATGTTTGTATCTGTCTACTATGGTGGAACAGGGCCAGACTTCAGTGGGAGACTTTCTTCTTCCCTTGAGCCTCTTGGCCTGCTTACTGCTGAAGGTATCTCATCCTTAGACTTCCATGGAGATCCTGGGGCACCCTGGGCTACTATCCAAGATGATGTTTCCTGCCATCCAAGTACTTGGGAAGCAGATTTGTAACCAGCAGGCAGCTTGGTAAACATGGGTTGGGAGCACAGAAAGACATTTATCATGGATCACTACTCCAGATACAGAGGCCTGAAGTAGTAGTGGCCTCAGCAGCACTGTGGGCAAGATGCAGGTACTGCCTCTTAGACATTGGGCACAGATACACACAGAAAGAGACAGAGACAGGGACATATGCAGATTCAGAGAGAGATAGACAGGCACACACACACACATCACAGACACACAGAGATGACATACAGACACACAGAAACAGAAACATACAGACAGACACACAAGGCATACACACAGAGACACATACACACACACACAAAAAAAACCTAAATAATTTAATTTTTAAAAAAAGAAGAAGAAAATGAAGAAAAACCACCACCTTTGTGAATCTGCTTATATTTTCGGTAGGATGCCCTCGGCATGATCATGCCCAGGTCCCCAGAACATGGCAAAGAGAAGTTAAAGTTGTAAATCGCATGGCCAGTGTGAGTCAGCTGACTTTAAAACGATCTGGACTCTCCTGGCAGGGCTAATTCGATGATTCCTCCACATCCTTTAAAAATGAAAGAAGAGGCCAAAGAGGAAGAGACCAGATGGCAAACACAGGAACAGGAACGCTGTGGTGTGGGACCTTAAGCGAGAGGACACGAGCAGCTTTTGGAAATGAGAGAGGCCAAGCGTAACTGTGGCACAAGTGGGGGAGGTGGCTCAGGTGGACCACTCCATAACCAGGACCCAGAGGGACTGTGGGTTAAATGGCGAGGGAAACACTAACTTCTCAGTACCTCGGACTCTGACCTGATTCAGAAGAAGGGTCTTAGTGATGTAATCAACTTAAAGTGGGTCCTACTGGATGGGAAGAGAGGCTAAATCTACTTCATTATAAAAAGAAGAGGCTTGGGCCCCAAGACATATGGAGGAGATGGTCAGAGATGGAGATCAGACTGATGGTCTGCAAACCAAGAAAACAGAGGGGCTGCCCCAAGCTGGAAGAGGCAAGAAGCAATTTGGCTCAGACCTCAAAGTGAGCCCAGTCTTGCTGCTCTGATTTAATCCTGTGGTCCCCAGAGCTGGAGGGGGGAAAATGTTCATTGGTTTCAGCTTTCCCTGACCCCGGCTGGTGGTACTGCGTCTCCTGCAGCCTCAGGAAATGCATGCTGAGACTTAGCTGCCTGGTCACATCCCAGAGCATAGGCATAAGCCCTCCCACAGTCCCTTTAAGATTCTGCTGATTCAAAGTGACATCGACCAGCTACTGCCTAACCGGCTGCCATATTTCACTAGAGTCAGAGGAGTTGCTGTGTCTGTTGGATGACCTGAAGCCAAGATGAAGGTGGCTTTTTATTTCATATTTTATTTTTTGCCATCTCTGTTTCTGTGTCTCCCATCTATGTGGTAGTGACACCACTATTAGGTACTTTTCTTATCACTGGGACAGAGTAATAGGCAGAAGCAGTTAAGAGAGACAGTATTTATCCTGGCAGTAGTTTAAGAGAAGGTGAGGAAAGACATGGGTTCCAGCTGGGACCATTCAGCATTGTTGCATGACAGAAATCACAGGCTAGAAACCCACTGTGAGATCTTCAGCCCAGTCCTGCAGTCTCACCTCCTCTAGCTAGGACCCCCGATATTCTCCAGGCTTTCAAAACAGTGCTATGAGCCAGGAACGCATGAAGCCTGGAGCAGGCATGTCACACTCAAACCACAAAGTCTTTTAAATACAGGGAGCTCTGGGTCCCAACCCCCTAACCCCAGAGTTGCCCTCCAATGTCCCCGCCCTACAAACCAGTCGGAATCCGAAGAACACATCCGGCCCAGAAAGGCACTAGAATGCTGGCATATTCCCAGATACCACCGGGAGCACGCCAGCCTGGGGACCAGCAAGATGGCTGAGCAAGAGAGGCACTTGTCAAACCTGATGTCCTTGGCTCAAGCTCCAGAACTCACAAGGAGGAGAAAAAGTTGTCTTTTGATCTCCACCTGTGCACCACAGCATGGGGGGGGGGGTGTTGAAGGGGGAGGGAAAGAGGGAGAGGCGGAGCACGCACACATGTGCACACACACAAAACCATGCTTGATTAATTAATTGAGGTAATTTTTTTAAAAAATCCACCGGAGCACTTAACAGGAGTGTCTGGCTCAGAACAGAGTCTGACAGATACCGCACGAGGGAATCCGGTATATCATCACCTCTTGGGGACTCCAGCAGGGCGCGTGGACAGAACCTCGTGGCGGAGCAAGTAGCGCTCCAGACCCCACCGTTCTCCAAGCCAATCGACCTCCTCTTCATCCAAACTCCCCTTCTCCTTTCAACTCCCTCTCCTTTCCTCCTTCCTTCTCCCAGCTTCTCTGAAGGGATGTGTGCGCATGCCAGATGTTAAAGAAATGAACCGGACCGCGAGCGATAATCCACGGGTTTTGGAAGTCTGCCGTTCACCACTAGGGGGAGTGTTTGCACAGCGGGTTCATCCCAACCTTGCAACTTGCTGGTACAGGACTCCAGAGAGGAATGAACTCTAGTCTACATATATTTAAAAGGAGAGAAAAGGCCACAATTTGTGGCTATAAGAATAAAATCATCCTCTTGACAGATATCCTGATTGATCCCGAAGAGGCACAATTGCAATTTAGAATGGTTGGAACGCCATTCTAATTACACGTCCTCTGTTTTTGTACTAACCCGGGGAGCAAACAAGAGCTGCTGCCACTGTTGCCAGAATCCATCTACACACCTGAGTTTAGACTCAATTTTATTGGGGAAATGCGGAAATACTGTAAGTTGCGGGTCGATCCCTGGAGGTTTGCTCTCCCTACTGTTTGTGTAGGCATACTATAATTATCTTTAAAGTTGTGGGTTGTGTTTTAGAGCAGTTTGAGGTCGGGTTACATTTTAGAGCAGTTTGAGGTTACAGAAAAGCTGAATGGAAGATGCCCCGAGTGTTACAAAGAACTCGCCTACCTCCTCTCCCCCAATTTCCCATCACTAACATTTTGCAGCAGTGTGGTTCATTTGTTAAAACTAATAAGCTACACAATGATTAGCTAAGTCTGCAAATCACAATAAGATTCATTCTGGGTGTTGTATGTCCTACACACAATGTACATGCATACATATGTGTGCCTACATACAACATATAGAATAGAGTAAAACAAAACAGCAATAAAAATGCCTGTGCTTGTCCCACAAAGTACACATACTCAGTACACATAACATACATGACATACATGCTAAGGAGCACCCTTTCCATTCTATCGTTTTGGGATCCAGAGACTGGCAGCTGGCTCACTCTCCGTGACAGCCAACAGTGACCTCACTTGGCATCTCATTCCTGGGGCACAGAACTGTCACTCACTTATATGGGGGTGTCTTATTTAGCAGCAAAGGAAATGCAGGTTAGGGTTAGGAACCTGGTTCTTTTTGGAAGCCCATCAAGGCTCAGCAGCCACACAAAGAGAAGCAGCTGAAGGAAAAGAAAAGAAAAGAAAAGAAAAGAAAAGAAGAGAAGAGAAGAGAAGAGAAGAGAAGAGAAGAGAAGAGAAGAGAAGAGAAGAGAAGAGAGGAGAGGAGAGTGAAAGTAAAGAGATCTGTTTTGGACGTGGCTAAATAACATACCAAAAGCAAAACAACTAATTCTGGTTAGGAAGATGGCTCAGTGGGCAGGGCTTTCCGTGCAAGCAATGAGGACCTGCGTTTGGTTCTCTAAACCCTCATTAAAATAAAGAAAAGCTGACCAAGACAGTACACGTTTATAATCCCAGTGATGGAGATGTGGAGACAGACAAATCCCTGCCCTTCACTGGCCAGACAGCCTAGCCTGGTGAATGTTGACCAACGAGATACCGTCTCAAAAACCAAGGTGGCAGCTCCTGAACTGCCCCCTCCCCAAACACACACATTTGTATGCACGCACACCTGCAAACACACACAACCCAATTAAAACGTTACGGGCATCTGAGACAATAAAGCCATGATTTAAGGAGGAGAAATCCACAGAAAGGTAGAGGAAAAAAACTGGGATGCTTTTAGAAATTACAGACCCGTTTCATTCATGCGTAGGGAGAGGAAACAGACCAGTGGTGGATTGTGGGTAGGGTGGGGGGAGGAAGAGGTGAGGTTGGCAAATGAGACCTGAACCTCTGAGGCATCTGAGGTGAGCTACGTGGGCAAGGGTCCAGTCCTGAGCTGGTCAACCCGAAGGAGGAAAACAGGAGAGCCGTTAATTTCTCATTACGGTACAGCGTTAACCAGGCAAAGTGGTCAGGACCCTCTGGTGATGGCTCAGTTGAAAGCGTTCACAGGGAACCTGTGTCTCTTCCCCAAAGATGGAAAAGATGGAAGATACAGACTAAGAGCATAGTGAGCGGGGCTTGGCAGGAGGCGAGATAGCGGCGGGATGGCGGCGAGGTGGCGGCGCCGTCCAAGACAAGGATGCAGCAAGCCCACTAATGTAGAGCTTGAAGCTCACATGGTGGAGGCTGAAACGGGTCTACACACCTTCCCTGCTTCCAGAGTTTTGCGGCCATTTCAGATCTCCAGGTACGATGAGGTGGATTTGTGGGTTTTCCTATCTCAGGTATAACTAGGTTAATTGTCCCTGAAAGGAGCTTTTACAGAAATGCTAAGAAACACTAGGAATCAAGTCTATCAAAGCAAGTAAGGTGGACAGTAAAGACTGGCATCCCCTGCTCCGGGTATAGACGACTGCCAGCCACGGTGAAGGGGGCTGAGCACAGAAGGTAGTTTGAAAATATATAAGCGGGCTGGTGAGATGGCTCTTCTGAAAATCCGGAGTTCAAATCCCAGCAACCACATGGTGGCTCACAACCATCCGTAATGAGATCTGACTCCCTCTTCTGGAGTGTCTGAAGACAGCTACACTGTACTTACATATAATAACTTACATATAATAATAATATATATATGCAAGTGTCACCTGCCCACGCAAGGGCAAGGAGACACCTCACAGTGAATGAGAAAGTAACTGCTTTCTGCCAGGAAATTGTGTTATGGAAGGACATTCTGAAATTAGGAATTTGGAAAGATTTCTATCATTACGTGATTTTATTGCCCCAAACCTAGATGTATCTGTAAAAATTCTCCTATCTCACACTTTAAAAATTGAAGACAATTTTCAGTCAGATGTCTTCAAGAGGCTCCGTGGGCTGCACTCCTGTGCAAGGTTCATGAAAGTTAACTACACTGGGCAGTGGTGGCGCACGCCTTTAATCCCAGCACTTGGGAGGCAGAGGCAGGGGGATCTCTGAGTTCGAGGCCAGCCTGGTCTACAGAGTGAGTTCCAGGACGGCCAGGGCTACACAGAGAAACCCTGTCTCAAAAAAATAAAAAATAAATAAAAAATAAAATAAAATAAATAAATAAAGTTAAGTAATTCCACTTGATTTTCAAGAGTAACTCACTGACATGGAAAGGCATTGGCTGCATAAAATAGGAATAATATTCCTCTGTATATGTGAATGGTGTTGAAAATACGAATACTGTAAATTATAAAGTACAGTGCACAACGGTGGCATGCCTTGCCTCTCAAAGGCGAAATGTGTGTTAACCGGGTGATTTCTGTTGACAAGCAATCAGAAGGAGCACACGAGTTCTTGAGAAGGAAAACAAAAACAAAAACAAAAACAAAAAAACGTTTTCTTATTTTATTTTATTCCAGGAGTGGATTCTCTGAGGCTTTGCCTGTAACTCTCCTATCTCAACGTTCCTCCTGAGCGTGAGAACTATGGGTAGGCCACACCACACCTCAGCATAAGACAACTGGGAGGGGGAAGTGTTTGTTTGGATCACAAGTCCAGGCTGGAGTCTATCACTGCAGAGAAGTCACAGCATGAACCCGAGGCAGCTAATTACATTCACAGTCAGGGGCGGAGAGGAGGGATACAGGCTCACCCGCTGCTCACTGCTCGGCTTGCTGCCTCTACCCTACCTTAGAATCTCACAGATCCTTATCGTCCACTTTCAGGCCACAGCTTCCCAGTTAGTGTGAAAAGACACTCCCCTCCGGACAGACACGCCCATCCGTACTGACACGCCCCTCCGGACAGACACGCCCCTCCAGACACGCCCACGGGCCTGCCAGAGCTGGACAAACCCTCACTGTGACCCTCTTCCCAGGTGACTCTGCATTGTGCAAGTTGACAACTACATCACAATAAATAAGACCCAGTCTTTTATTAATTCATCCACAACTGTTCCTGAGACCCTATGTGTGTCTAGAACATTCTAGGCTATGCAGATCATAATTTGGATAAACATGTACCTTTTTGCTAGAATATAAACAATGAATTACCATTGTAGTTTTCATGCTAGAGAACACGGGACATGAAAGAAATATTTAAATCTGTGGTCCTCTTCTTCCTTAGGCTGTCAGTACTAATTACAGTGTATGTTTTATAGCAGGCGCTAAATTTATCAATAGAGTGGAAGAAACAGGTTGTTCATAAAAGGCATGTTTAAAATTTTGAACTTTTATTGTGTACAACATAAGAATATTACTATATGTTATCAACATATTTTCATATTCATGTATGACATGCGAATATATCATTATAGACCATATTACATATAGTATATATTTGGTCCTGTAGGTAATAGCCGAGTTGTGATATGTTATAAATATTATATGTTGGTTAACTCCTATTAATGTATCTGCATCTACCGTAGCTTTATGCATATAGTTTCTTACCATGTGTGTATTTCCTAGTACACACAGCATATGCCACATTCATATATGGAAGTCCTCTTTCTGTCCACTATCTCAGGTTCCTAGAAGACAAACTCCTTCACATTCCCCGTCACTTTAAACACTTAAACCCCCATACACAAGGGACATTCCCCAAGCCCAGAACTCTGCCTGGCTGTCACTCCGCAGCAGTGGGCACACTGCAGAGTGCACACTCCATGCAGGCTAGTCCAGCACACCACGGAGTTCCCAAGGAGGCTGTACAGATGAGTGTGTAGGCTGAAAGACCTGCCCTAATGTGAGTAGCACCGTTCCAGGCTGGGATCCCCAGTTAAGAAAAAGGGATGAGCACCAGCAGTTCCCCCCCTCTACTTCCCAGATGACCTGCTACCTGTCTCACACCCCTCTTGTAGTAACTTCCCACCATGATGGACTGTACACCCCAAAACTGTAAGCCAAGACAAGTCCTTCCTCCTTTACACTGTGTCATGTGGGCCATTCAACTCACAACTTGGAGAACTCCAAGCAGAGAAAAGAAAAGAATTGAACGAAACCCAGACTGGACTCTGGTGCTCAGCCGGTAGAAGCCAGCCAGAGGGGAAAACCTTCTTCCCACATTGCCCAAAGACTGTTAGAGCAAGGCTCTAACAGAAGATGAAGAACTTGTCTCCTTCCTTTCTAAGTCCTCTTCTGAGGTGTTGACTGAACTTCGTGTCAAGCTCTTGAAGCATCTTGAGAGAGGCTGTTTGTGTCAAAGAGCACAGCCACAGTGAGGAAGGAAGTTTACACAGGGGCCAGCTGGCTTCCTGAACTGCACAGGTAGGTGTGTGTGTGTGTGTGTGTGTGTGTGTGTGTGTGTGTGTGTGTGACTTTGTGATGGGAGTGACTGTTTTAGATCAGAATCAATGGACACATTGAACAATGAGTGTCCACTGAACATGCCCAGGTTACTAGCTTTCAGGAGATAGGCTCAAAATGGCCCCCACAGACAGCCCTGCTTCTGTGGACAGTGTGGAGGGTAGAGGTTCAGTTTCTAGAACCTTCCTGAGACCTGGCTGTATTCTTGCCTTTGCCTCCCATGAGGTGATCTGTAGCCTTTAAGTTATTTCTTGTGGAGACTCTCAAGAAGCCACCTTCGGGTGTGCATTGCTATCCCTGCCCCCCGCCCTGTGTGTGTGTGTGTGTGTGTGTGTGTGTGTGTGTGTGTGTTCTGTGTTTAAGTCTAAGCATATATAAACCCCTTTATAGAAAACTATTTTCCATTTAAGCTGGTGGCCCTGCTTTGTGGTTTAGGTGTAAATTGTCCCCTGGAGGCTCCTGGAATAGTTGGTCCCCAATGTGGTGGTGCTGTTTGGAAGATTCTATAATCTTCAGGAGATGGGGCCTAACCAGAGGACTGGTCTGGTGGCAGGGGTGGATTGAGCCTTACAGCCGCCTGGTCGCCTGGTCCGTTTCTGGTTTCCTTCGTAGTCAGCTGTGAGGAAGCGGCCGCCTGACGGGTCTGCAGCCAGCACTTGCCTCCACACACTCCACCCCTCAAACTGAGAGCCCCAGTAAATAGCCCCTCCCTCAAGTTGCTTCTCCTCGGGTATTTGCTTAGAACAAAGAGAAAAGTAACTGGGGATTCCTGTTCTCTTGCCTGAAGAATCCTGACCAGCAAAGAATCTGCATTGTGTCCACATGCAAATGAAGAGAAATACAGTGACCTCAAACTGAATGTATGGCTGGGTTCCCCCCCCCCGGGGGTTAATTATGTGATAGGAGATCATCAAAACTACCTGAGCTCTTAAGGAATGAATTTGAAGAATGAACTTTGTGGTGGTTTCAATAAGAAAGGCACCACAGACTCATGTGTTTGAATGCTTGGCCATAGGGAGTGACACTATTAGGAGGTGTGGCCTTGTTGGAAGAAATGTGTGTCACTATAGTGACAGGCTCTGAGGTCATATATGTTCAAGTTTGCCCAGTGTGGCACACTTGAACTGCTGCCTGCACCTTCTGTGCCTCTCGGCTCCTTCTCTATCACCGCGTCTGTCTGCACGATGCCATGCTTCTCACTATGACGATAATGAACTAAATAATGATGATTTTATTGCTGTCTCTCAACAGCTCAGTGCTTTAAGAGCTTGAGTTGTAAGAGTGCCCGCCAGATAACGGGTTCCCAGAATCCACATGAGCGTTGGATAGGCATGGTAGCTATTTCTGCCTTGGAGAGGCAGCAGATCCTCAGAGAAAGCTGGCTCTGGAGATTAGCCATAGCTACAAGCTCTGGGTTTGATTGAGAGACCCTGCTTCACTGTATGTGGATGAATGATTGAGGAGTCCTAACGTCAGTCTTGGGCCTCCACATGTATGCACATGGGATACATGTGGATCCATACAAACATGTAGCTACTCCCATGCAACTTTCATACATACACACACATGTACATTGCACACATATGTGCATGCATGAAAATGGAGGAAGAATTGAGTAAATAGATGAATAAACAAACAAATAAAACAAAACACAAACAAAAGAAATTGCCTGATGTTTTGGTTCATTTGGGTGTAGTAACAAACTAGAAAACTCTGAGTTGGTTAAAGAGTCTAATCATTTGGGTAATCTTTGGAACACTCAAGAAGTCATCAAAGTACCTTCTACTCTAGGTAAAATTTGAAAATGTAATTTCTCAGACAGTGCAGGAATGTTATTGGTTCGTTTAGTAAACATTCAACAAATACCTTCTACACATGGCCCCCTCCGTTTCCAGAACAAATTAGGAAGCAACTGAAGGTGTGCTAGGATGAACCACCTCAAGTGGCATGAGCAGGCTGGCGTATCCCTTGTGGGCATTTCTGCATAATGGGGGGAGGGGGTGGTGGGAGAGGCAGCTGCTAGGAACAAACATAACCAACCATGGTATGCTAAGCCTCCTTTCTTATTATACTAGGTGTCTTAGTTAGGGTCTTACTGCTGTGAGCAGACACCATGACCAAGGCAACTCTCATAAGGACAACATTTAATTGGGGCTGGCTTACAGGTTCAGAGGCTCAGTGAATAATCATCAAGGTGGGAGCATGGCAACATCCAGGCAGACATGGTGCAGGAAGATCTGAGAGTTCTACATCTTCATCTGAGGGCTGCTAGTGGAAGACTGGCTTCCAGGCAGCTAGGAAGAGGGTCTTAAAGCCCACATCCATAGTGACACACTTCCTCCAACAAGGCCATAAACACTCCAACAAGGCCACACCCACTCCAACAAGACCACACCTTCTAATTGTGTCACTCTCTGGACCTAACATATTCAAACCATCACATTAGGTAGTTGCCATGGCCAACATAAGGCAGCATAAGGGGAGACATGAGTGACAGGAAGGGGGATATACCAATTGTCTTAGTCAGGGTTTCTATTCCTGCACAAACATTATGACCAAGAAGCAAGTTGGGAAGGAAAGGGTTTATTCAGCTTACACTTTCCACATTGCTGTTCATCACCAAAGGAAGTCAGGACTGGAACTCAAGCAGGTCAGGAAGCAGGAGCTGATGCAGAGGCCATGGAGGGATGTTACATACTGGCTTGCTTTCCCTGGCTTGCTCAGCCTGCTCTCTTATAGAACCAAGACTACCAGCCCAGAGATGGCACCTCCCCACTTGATCACTAATTGAGAAAATACCTTACAGCTGGATCTNNTAGAGGCATTTCCCCAACTGAAGCTCCTTTCTCTGTGATAACTCCAGCCTGTGTCAAGTTGACACAAAGCTAGCCAGTACAATTGACTCCTTGTCAACTTGACACACAAACACATCACTAGTAAACCTCAACCTTTAGTTTCTTATTCATCCAAGATCTAAACAACTTAAAAAGTCCCACAGTCTTTTACATATTAAAAGTTCAATCCTTTTAAAATATTCAATATCTTTTAAAATTCAATCTCTTTTAAAAATTCAAAGTCTCTTAACTGTGGGCTCCACTAAAATATTTTCTTCCTTCAAGAGGGAAAATATCAGGGCACAGTCACAATCAAAAGCAAGCAAAATCAAACTCCAACCATCCAATGTCTGGAATCCAACTCACAATCTTCTGGGCTCCTCTAAGGGCTTAGGTCACTTCTCTTTGTAGCACACACCTTGTCTTCTAGGCTCCAGCTGCCTGTACTCCATCCACTGCTGCTGCTGTTCTTGGTGGTCATCTCATGGTACTGGCATCTCCAAAACGCTGCTGTCTTCCACTGTAACTTGGCTTCAACAATAGCCTCTCATAGGCTCTTCATGGTGCCAAGCCTCAATTCCTTTGCATGACCCCTTCAGTCCTGGGCCATCAATTGCAACTGAGGCTGCACCTTCACCAGTGGCCTTCCATGACCTCTCACAGTGCTTCCATGGCCTCAGCTGCTCTGCATGGCCCCTTCATGCCTTCAAAACCAGTACCACCTGAGTAACTCTTACACATTACCAAGTCCAGCCACAACACAAGGTACAACCTTTGCTATCTCTGGAACACAGCCTCTGTGCTCTCAGAAAACACTTCCCAGAAGATGTCACCTCAATGATGCCGGTCTCTTCTTAATCACAGCCAATTTCTTAGCTCCAGCTAGAATAGTCCCAGTAACGCAAAGGTTTCACTTTAGTAGTTCTGGTATCTTGTTAATCACAGCTGATTCTTCAGCCCCAGCTAACCAGAACCACAGAATCTTCACAATGAAAATAGCAATGGCCCTGAAAAGAGTCTTTAATCTTCCCTCTGAAATTTCACAAGCCAGGCCTCCATCTTCTGCACTGTTCTCAAACATTATCTTCCAAGCTTCTACACAACATCCCACAGAGCTCTTCACACCGAATGGATCTTATAGCCTAAAGGTCCAAAGTCCTTCCACAGTCCTCCCCAAAACATAGTAAGGTTGCCACAGGAAAACCCCACTATGCTGATACCAATTTGTCTTAGTCAGGGTTTCTATTCCTGCACAAACATCATGATCAAGGAGCAGGTTGGGGATGAAAGGGTTTATTCAGCTTACACTTCCACATTGCTGTTGATCACCAAAGGAAGTCAGGACTGGAACTCAAGCAGGTCAGGAAGCAGGAGCTGATGCAGAGGCCATGGAGGGATGTTACTTACTGACTTGCTTTCCCTGGCTTGCTCAGCCTGTTCTCTTAGAGAACCCAAGACTACCAGCCCAGGGTTGGTCCCACCCACAAGGGGCCCTCCCCCCTTGATCACTAATTGAGAAAATGCCCCACAGCTGGATCTCATGGAAGCATTTCCTCAATGGAAGCTCCTTTCTCTATGATAACTCCAGCCTGTGTCAAGTTGACACAAAACCAGCCAGTACACCGACTAAAACACCCCTACCCCATCAGAAAACACATGAGTGGTTCTTCATCTCTTCCTTTCCATCTGGATCAAGTCGCCTGCAAACAACAGGTCCGGTGCCAGTAGGAAAGGAAATCTCTTTAGTCAGACAGTAGGGCGCAGAGGTTCTGTGGCTGCACCCAATAAAAGCCTTACAGTTATCAAGTGGCAAAGGGTGCCTGGACGGTCCTTCACGTTTTATGGTGGCATGCTCTATGAGAAGGTGGCCTCCAAGTTCAGTTGATTCCCCATCAGAAATGGCCGATTATATTTACTCCGGGGATGTGTCACACTTGGTTTCTGCCTGTGCTGTTGACAGTTTCGCTGTCTATTTTTACCTCTTTGGGAGCAGCTATTGATTGCTGATACAGATAGTGTCACTGGAAGCATAAGGCGCAGCTTAATTAAGCTTCTATTTAAAAGGCATGGTGAAGGTTCCAATGACTAGAAAATGCTATGTTCTAAGTGCAAAGACACGTGGGACATTTTATTATTAAACACATTGCCTGTGGGGGGGCCAGAAGGACGGCTACCCAGGTATGAAAGGCGGGGTGTTCGTCCTATTTGTACACAGCATTTTGACCTGGCATTTAAGAAGCTCCGCCTTACACTCATGCTGGCAGAGCTTGTTCAGGTGTGTCTGAGTGTGCCGTGTAAGAGCAGCCTGTGTGGAGGAAGGCTGAACTTGCTCTCAGAATCATTATTCCTGCTCTCTACTTTTACTACCCCCCCCCCCTGCTCTTTATCTCTCTACTTTTCTCTCTTCTTTTTCTTTGCCTTGTTTTTCTCCTCCTCTACCCTTTGGTCATATCTCTTTAGGCCCTACCCATTTTTTCTTTGCCGTAGAACCAAAGGGCCAAGAGAGTATGAGAACCGCTGGGTTCTGCTTGCTGCCTGCTTGCTTGAGGGGAAGCCCTCTGATGGGTGCACACAGTGCCTCTGTTCTAAGAAACCGCAGGAGGAGCCCCTATGTTTGAGGATGTGAACTGGCTTACAGATTCGCGCATGGAATATTACATTAAAAGAAAAAAGAGCTGTTTGGGATCGAAAAGATGGCTGCTTAGGGGGGAGACTACTGGCTGCTTTTTCAGCAGACCCAAGTTCAGTTCTTAGCAGCTACACCAGGAGCCTCCCAAACGTCTGTCACTCCAGCATTAGGAGATCCCACACTCTTCTCTATCCTTCATGTGCCCATATGCACAGAGGAGAGAGCGGGAGGGGGGGGGGAGGGGGGGGAGAGAGAGACAGAGACAGAGAGACAGAGAGCGGAGAGGGAGAGACACACAGAGAAAGAGAACGGAAGACAGAGAGACACAGAGAGTGACAGAGACAGAGAGAGGGAGAAGGAGAGAGACACACATAGACACACAAATAGAGAGAGACATAGACAGAGAGAGACGGGGGGGGGGGGAGTCGCACAGAGACACACAGAGAAAAGAGGGGCCACCCGTGTTGCAGGACTTGACTGATGATCAGAACTAGCATTCTTATTTTGTTTGGCGGCCCAGGGAGGATGAGGCAGGAAAGGCCTTCATTCACGCCTTAGTAGTGACCGGTAGCACTGTAAAACTAGCTACAGACCACACTGTCTTTGCCTCTTGCCTGAGGTTGTATCCAATTCTCCTGCCTCAAAGCTACCCCAGAGAGCCATCTGTGGTAGTATGATCGACCACATCTTGGGTTTCTGTCTCCACGGTGTGCTCTCTCCCCTCACCGTCTTTGTCCATCAGGCCCGTTCTGCTGCCATGGACAGACGGCTTAGAGTGAGCCAGCCAGGAAACATCGCCCTGCCCCGAGGGTGAACACACAGACCCACCCAGCAACTGTTTGGCTGGGTGTTGTTTTTCCAACACTGGGGCTTTGTTCCCTTTGTTATCCTCTTCAGAATGTCTGGCTGGGGTTTGCAGAGGGTTCTGTGATGTTGTCCTCTCTTCTGAACCCCAATCTAATCCCGCGTGGCCTTTATCATATTCTATTTTAAAAATACCGGCTATGACGAGACAATCGCTTGCTGTAACATTTACCCTTTAAAGCACAACCAAGTGATTTTTCCAAGTGATACACAAGGAGTCAGAAAGACATCACCACGATCAATTTTACTTGTGACTCAGTCTCAGTCGCTCCCTATGTCCCTCCCGTCGGTCCCCGTCAGCCACCGATTATTCTGCCTCTGTGTATTTGCCTAATCTGGACATTTCACACATAGATTGTGTGAGTGGCTTCTTTCATTAGCATCGTGTCTCCAAGGTCCATCACAGGGGTGACAATATTAATACTTCTTTCCCCTGTGTGCGATCCAGGTGCATCCACTCATAGGCCACTCCAGTTCTTTACATGAATAACAGCAGTGTGAACACCGATGCCAGGAGCTGCCATGCAGGTCCATGTGGTGTGGCCGAATGATTTTATTTTTCTTTGGACTATACCTAGAAGAACCTCTGGGTCACAGGGTAACTGTAGATTTCTTTTCCCAGGAGACCAGCCTGAGACAGGCCTGTTTCTCCCTAACCTCACACCCTCAGGGCTTTGTGAATTACTTCTCTTTGTTTCACAATAAGGACCCCAGGGCCTGACACACGGCATACTTTGAATAAATCTCAGCTCTAGTTGGGTATGATGATAGATCCACTTCCTGACTGGACGGTGTGCCTACTGTAGGAGAAAACACAGACCCCACTCAACACCCCCCTAAGAATTTAACTGCACAAGCAGAGGGCCCACTTACTGAGCGCGTACTGAATTCTTGCCCATATGAGGGATCTGCCTCGCTCTGCAGGTAATTAACAGAGAGGTGAAACTCACACAGGAGTTCTCACTCTGATGAGCTGTCCAGGCACAGTGCTCACCTGAGGTCCTGCCTGTTTCCCCATAAGGAATCCTCCCAAACCAAGGCCCAATGCCTTGCCTCATCTCCTACTTCGATGGTTCTCAACCTTCCTAATGCTGCAACCCTTTAATACAACTCCTCATATTGTGGTGACCCCCAACCAGGAAATTATTTTGTTGTTGCTACATCATAACTACAATTTTGCTACTGTTATGAATTGCTGTCTAAATATCTGATATTTAGATCTATATGCAAAACCCGTGACGGGGTTCTTGGACCTCCAAAGGGGTCAAGACCCACAGGTTGAGACCCATTGCCCTACTGTCTACAGTGATTTGAATGAGAACTGTCTCCTGTGCAGGCTGCCATTTGAACACTGGTCCCCAGTTGGTAGTACTGTGTGGGGAGGTCTAGGAAGTTTGGCTTTCCTGGAGGAAGTGAGCCACCAGGGGCAGGCTTTGATAGTAGAAACATTTTACCTATCTACTTTGATTCACGGTTGTGGTTGAGATTTGCTCTCTCAGCATCTGGCTTCAGCTGCCATACCTATTACTTAGCCACCACAATGGACTCTTTATCCCTCTAGGCTGCTATATCAAACTCTAAGAAACTCTTTTATAAATTGCCTTGGTCGTGGTATTTTATCACAATAACAGAAAAGTAATTGATACACAGAGCTTTTTTTCTTTTTCTTGAGATACTAAAGCAGAAAGGGAAGTTTTTAGAGGAAAGAGAGGCAGCCAGCAGGATTGGAGAAAAGGCACGAGGGGGGGCAAAGGGAGACAGATGTGAGCAAAATACAGTGGTATCTGTGTATATACACAAACGCACCATATAGGTATGAAAATAATTAGTGAAACCCACTCATTTCTGCGTCCAAAAATTGGACAGTGACATAATGACTAACACGTTGGACTATAAACATAAAGGCCATATCACGGTGTTACTCAAGTCTAATTTGTGATTCCACAATATGCACTAAGTGTCTAAGCACTGCTAATGTCAACCGAACAGAGCCTCTAACTAGATTTAGTTTAAGTCCTCAAAATTGGCTGCGTGTTTTCAAACGTCGCCGCGTGGGAGCCGCAAAAGCGCTGCCTCCCGGGTTACGGTCCCGTAGGCTAACACCCTGCTTGTGTCCTTCAACAGGCACCGCCAGCTGTCAGAAAAGCAGAACTGGCCCGAGGCCTCTGCCCCTAACAAATATGGCCGCCCCGAGGCTTCACACTTAGGGCGGCAGAATGGGCTTCACGTGACAAAACTCCCGTCATATTATTGGTCTGCTCTATAGGAAGGGCGGGACTTAATGGCCCGAGTGGGCCGACCTTAAAGGGAACGTCCTTGGGCTCCGCGAGAGCTACGGCTCGAGGCCGGCGAGAGCAGGCTGGCCGCCCCTCCCGCGCGGGGCGGAGGCGGACAGGGCGGGCGCTGGAAGGCGGCGTCCCGGAGCCGCGGTGACCCGGAGAGGGTGAAGCGGGAGCCGGCGGCCGCGGCGCCGAGCGGAGCGGAGCTAAGGGAGCGCGCGCCGGGCATGGAGGACGGCGTGGCCGGGCCGCGGCTCGGAGAGGTGGCGGAGGCGGTGGAGGCGCGGGCGCCCCGCAGGGTGACTCTGCGGCCCTTCGCGCCCTTCTCTGCGGCTGCCGAGGGGGACGGGGGCGGCGGCGACTGGAGCTTCATCGACTGCGAGATGGAGGAGGTGGATCTGCAGGACCTGCCGAGCGCCACCATCGCCTGCCACCTGGACCCGCGCGTGTTCGTGGACGGCCTATGCCGGGTGAGGACCGGGCCGCCGTCGGGGCGGAGGGCGGACACTTGTTGCGGGGCGGGGACGGGCCGAAGCCCTGCTCCAGGGGTCGCAGACTCTGGAGGCGGGCTTCCTTATGCACCGCCTACATAGTCCAGGTCGTGTTCTACCGATCACTGAAGATCAGAAATCAATTCCTCCTCTCAAGTACCATGCTTGGTTACTCAGACCTGCCCCATCACCTTCCCAGGGTGTCAAATTTGTGTGGATTTGGGCGAGGAAGGGACAACTCCCAGTGTACTGAGTGTCTCTGATGGTGGCATGTCACCCCTTTAAGGGTGAACTAAATATTCTAAAGGCTTAGGAAAGGCTTTCCCCCAACACCGTTCAACCAAAACTGGCCAATCAACCGCAAGATAATGAGCAGCCAGGATCCTCACCCAAACACTGGCTTTTCTTCCAATAGTGCAGATTGAGAATGCAGAGCGTAGTCTATTTATGAACGGTGAGTCACGTCTGTTTCCTCCGTCCTCCCAATGAATGAGGTGCACCCTTCCTTTGACTAGTAAATGCAGGGCAGGGGTTAAACCTCAAGGGGCAATGAACAGTTCCCCTAGCCTCTTCAGGTGATAATTCATCCAGCACTTGCCCTAAAGGCAAAAATGCAATTTGATTCTCTGCTGTATCTTCAGATCCCAGAACAGCCTCACAACAGAATCTTAATAAATGTTGAAATGAGTGGCTGGCCAAGTGGGCAGAGCCTTAGACAATGCTGTTCTGGGATACTAGGCACCCAGACAAGTGCAGTCTCACTATGAACTGATCTTGCTTCAGACAGAAAGAGTGCCGGAGATCCCTAAAAAGGTTTAAAGTGCTGGCCAGAGCTCAGCCAGCAGAGAGAGATGAGAAAAGCCCTGAGCTGTGACAATTGTTGCTCTCGCTACACAGAATGTCCTGAAGCGTGTGCATAGCCATTGTAAATCCTCTCTGAAAGTAAATGGCCGTATAAATTATAAATAACCAAGACACAATGGTGTCTCTTTTGGCAGCGACCTTCAGCCCCACTTCATTGACATGTAGACTCAGCAAGGCTGAAAGCTTTTTTGATTTTGTTTGATTGAGGGAAACAGAAAAGGTAAATATCAGATGGAGCAGAAGGCGACATTGCTCTAGGGAGAAGGAGGAGGGCTCAGGGAGGAGAGGGCTGAGACGGAAGGCGTTGGCTGCTGTGTGTCCAATGAGCAGTGACGACAACACTCTCTGGAATGATAAGGTGGTGATTGCTAATGACTGATGCTGGTTTCCAGGCGTGGTTTCAGACTCAGAGGAGGAAGTGGAGAGTTTGCCAGGCTTGTCACTTTCATAGAGCTTGGATTCTGGAGGGTGTGGAGATGGACAGACCTCAGGGAAGAAGCACATGACGGGGGTGCTCTTGAGCACAGCCCCACCACTGACATCTCTCTGATGCTAAAATCCACACGTGGTGAAGTTTCCTATGTAAAACAGTAGGTGCTTGCATATAGCATATGCATAATACAGCATATGTATAATACAGCATTTGCATAATACAGCATATGCATAATACAGCATATGCATAATATAGTATATACATAATATAGCATATGCATATCCTTCCCTGTGCTTTAAGTCATCTCTAGGCCACTTACGCTACCGGGTAAGTTGTAAATGTGTATAAATAGTTGTTATACTGTTATTGTTGTTGTTTTTAAATGGCAAGAAGGAATGATATGTACCAGTTCTTACGAGTGCAGTTTTTCTTTATGAAAAAGAAAAATGATTCTAGATTGTCTGAACCTGTGCATGTGCAACCTGAGGTACTGAGGGCCGGCAGAAGAGAGACGTACAGCACGGGATGTGAAAGAGAATCAGGTAGTTGCGACAGGTGGCAGACCGAGTGACAGCTAGGTCCTTATGGGGTTGCACACTGGCAGCTCAGGATGTTTGACCTTGGAACTGGCTAACTGGGCTGGCCGGCCTCAGGAGTTCCACAGGAGGTAGCCATGAACAGCAGCTAGAAGCTGGAGCTAGGAGAGGAACCCCTGTGAGGAGCTGCCTGGCAAGTGTGTAGATCTGAAGATGTGAAGTTGGGGTGCTGAAGGTCACAGGAAAGAGCCTGGCCTGCCCTGATCCAGGGGAGCCCAAGCCAGGTCCATTGGCAGGATCGGCCTTCCAGGGTCTGGAGGAGGGCTCTGGGGACAGTGTGGGTGCAGAAAGTTACTCAGTGAGCAGTCAGTTCAAGGGGCCTAAGGTGGCCGCACACAGGCTCCTCAGGGAGAGTTTTGTGTCTAGAATCCAAAGGAGTAGCCACGCTGAGGTGTGGATGGATGCCAGAGTGAACTAGGAAATGGCCGGAAGGAGCTCGAGTGAGTGCTGAGGGGCAGGGTGCTGGGCCACAGCGGTCTGAAGAGCATCCAGGGAAGGGTCCCCAGAGGGATGCCTCAGATGGTACTCTAACTTCAAAGTTGGGTGGAGAATGTCTCCTGGGGAAGGAAGATGGGTGGGCGGGGGTGGGAGCAGGGAGACAGGCCAGGGAGCTTGTCAAATTGCTGGGAAGGAGGGTGCTTAGTGTAGAGCGGTGGCTCTGAGGAGTCCCACACAGAACCTCTGGAGGTCCTCCCCTTCCCTCCCACCTTGTGGACTGGAGCGTCAGTGTGGAGTGTTGTGCACTGATGGGTTGCCGGGTCCTGGGTCCTGTAGGTTTCCAGTGATTCACACATCATTAACACATAGGTCTAAGGGTGCCAGTCCCCAGGGCCAATAGCTCTGTACAGGAAGACAGCCTAACCACACTGCCATCGTGGGAGGTAATTGGTAGGACTTCCAGCAAGCTGCTGTTTCTCAGTTAGCCGGAACCATCCCTCTGAGTGAGAAAGTGTGGCTTTGGGGGGTCAGCCTACCACCTGCGTGTGGGTCACCTTTAGATGGTATTGCAGGTGTGTCTGCTTTAGGTTGACTGTGGCTAACCTGGAATGGGTGGGTTACAGCTGCAGCCCTGTGGGAGACCTTAGAGCTGCTGCCCTCCTTTCTACCCGCGCTGAAGGGCCGCCTGGAGGAGCCAACCCGCAGATGTTACCTATGACTCTCCCGATCCTATAACCTTAATCTTAGATGAAAAGAAGAAACGGACCTGAATTACTCATTTGTTTGAGAATTCCAGAAACTGTTATAACTATTAACCATCTGATATGTGAGATTTGCTTTCAGTAAAATATGTTAACTAAGTGTCTATGTAAAAAAAAAAACAAAAAACTATCATTTATGTAAAATAATCTTACTAGAGAAGTTCATGCTGTTACAAGTTAGAGGGAACCTTTATTAAAATAAGGTTATTTTCTGTGTGGGCAAATTTTTGCCTGGCAGACTGTTTCATAGCTGCTCCTTCTGTGTTCTACTTGGAGAGCAGAGCTATGCTCAGAACCAGTAGTGACCCGTGCTGCAGACGTGCTCTGGGTCCCTTTGCTCAGCCATCACCAAGCTAACCGGCAGCTTCAGACTTCCCATTTGGCTACGAGGCAGAGCTCCAGACTGTAGCGGAAACATGCCCCTGCGTTGGTAGGCTCAAACACGGGTGCATATGATGGGTACAGCCTCACCCAAAGGCTGTGTCAGGATCTGCTGTAAGGAAACCATACGTAGTCTTTCTGTTTCTACGGAACACACATTTCTTTAAAACATGACCATGCTCCATGGTGGCCTTTTCTATAATTTTCTCTTAATAGCATGTACTCTGGTCTGCATAAAAGGATCTTAAGCAAGACTTCTAACTTCTGTATGTATGTGCTCCTCCCCAAAAAGGGAGATTCTGACGTGATGGTACCTGTAACCTTGGAATCTGTTTTTAAAAAGCAGTGTGTGTGTGTGGGGGGGGGGGGTGCGTGTGACTTCAGGGAACCTGTTCTCTCCTCCCACCATGTATTTGAGGCAGCATCTCTCACATCTCTGAGGCTCTGCAGACTTCCAGCCAAGTGGCCAGAAAGCCTCCCCATGCTTCCCCTGTAGGAGCTGTGAGGTTAGATGTGAGCCAGTGCATCTGGTTTCTTAACATGGGTTCTGGGACTCAAACAAGATTTACCTACCCAGCTACCCCACCGCCCCTCCCCTAGCCCCCGGAATCCCAGGGGAGGGTTTGAGAAATTCCAAACTAATTCCATTCTCAGGCGTGGGAGCTGGGGATGGCTCGTGGGTGGTTCTCTTGTCAGGACTGAGACGCAGTGCCTTCTGCTCGGCTAGAAGGGGTTTGGGTCTTAGCTCCTGCTTGTAATATCAGTGCAAAGGAGCTGGAGCAGGAGGATTGTATTTTGCTTGATCCCTGGGCTACATAGTGAGTTGCGGTCTAGCCTGAGTGAAACCCACGGGGGGTAAAGGTAGAGAGAAGGAAAGAGGCATTGAGGGATTTAAAGAGAAGTCCACCGAGTAACTGGTCCCACGCCTGCCTGTGCCTTGATGTCTTCTAGTCCGTAATGGCGGTCAGGTCTGGACCTGCGGTTCCTTTTCCTTGCCAGTGACTTTGAAGCCTAAGTACTATTATTGCTATCACTGGGAGGGCCTGTGTGTTTAGGAAGTGGGGTTTAATTTAGGAAGCCCACCCCCCACCCCTGTTTACCGATTCCTTCCTTTTACCCCCAAAGGCAGACTGTGGACTTGTATGCAAGTCTACATTCAGTGGTAAGTTGATGGTTGGAATGTTTGGGGCTCTGGAGTGGCAGTCAATATCCACAACTTCCACTCCAAGATGGAACATCTCCGACCATGTTTCTGCCTGTTTCCACCCAAGTCAGTCCGTATGGCATGCTGGGAAAGTCAGTCCGTGTGGCATGCTGGGAGTCTGACATCCTGGCTGGAGAGGAGACTTGGGAGGCCAGGTGGTTTCAGCCTATCGTGGGCCAAGCCGTGTTCTCTCAGACTGACTCAGTCTTGGTGACGTTTCCCCTGCTGTGGCTTGGCCGCAGGTGTAGTGGGTTCAGCTTAATTGGAATGCTGTATTCATCTGGAAACCCCACAGTAAATAGGAGCAAGGTTTGGTTTAGACTTTCCCCACTCTTTCCTTGATTTTCAATTTTCTAGAAAATTCACCCTTTACAAGGGAGGTGCTTTTTATAACCACACTTTGTTTTCCTTTCTTAATTTTTTTCGACTCCCTACCACCCCACTCCTCAGCAAGTCAGTCCACCACAGATCTCAATCGCAGCACTCTTCGTAGCTGAAGCCACACTACCGACTCTTTAAGCTCAGGACAGTTACATAAGGTGACGGAGAAATAGGCTTCGTATCTGATAGAGCAGGAGAGGGGAGGCTGTTGTCTCCTGTGTTTAGCACTCAGGCTGTGCCCTTCTTTTAAAAACTGACCAGAAAACACAGTCTACTCCCAAGTACAGGGCACTGAGGGGCTGGTTTGCTTAGCTCTGAATGCTTTGTGCCTGGCAGTGGTGTGTGTGTGTAGAATAGACCCCTGCGTTATTTATGTGCCGTGAAGACACTGCGATCCTTTTCAGAGCTGTGGGGAGTTCTAGCCCTTTGAAATCCAATTCTGTAGTGTGAGGCAATTTTTCCCTTTGTAAATACTTATGACTATCAGAACCTGCAGATGCAGAGGTAATGACAAGGAAGCCATGTTCTTGAAGCAGTAGCCAGTTTCCCCATGACAGTAGATGGTAAAAATGCTCCCTGTGCATCTGTGTTAGTCAGGGTTCTGCAAGGAACAGGACTGTCCCTGCGACCAGATGTCTCAGCAGCCCCCATCTGGTGCTGGAGTCAGAGAGAGGTCCTAGAGAGGTGCCGGTTGGTTTTCAGTCCACATTGGAATCCCAAAGAAGTGGCCTCTAAGACCCGTGAAAGAATGGGTCAGGCTAGGTAAGCCTGTCGTGAGAGTGAGGGCAAGAAGGCAGGAAGCACAAGCCTCCTTCTCCTGTGCCCTTTCAAGAGGGCTGCCAGGCTGGCGAGATGGCTCAGCAGTTACGAGCACTGACTGCTCTTCCAGAGATCCTGAGTTCAATTCCCAGCAACCACATAGTGGCCCACAACCATCTGTAATGGGATCTGATGCCTTCTTCTGGTGTCTGAAGACAACTAAAGTGCTGACAACAAAAAGCATCCATCACTGCATCGCTTGGGGAAACCAAATACATGAAAATGTAGGACCAGGAGGCTGTCAGAGCGGGGAGCTTCAAGGTGTAAAGACACTGCCATCCATCACTGTATCTCTTGGGGAAACCAAATACATGAAAATGTAGGACCAGGAGGCCAGCAGAGCTGGGAGCTTCAGGGTGTAAAGACACCGAGGCTTCCTGTTGTCCACAACTCAGCCTCTGGAAATTCTGGCGCGACCTGTCCACAAGGAGGCAGTGTGGCCTAGCAGTTAAGAGCACATTCACCCACCTGTGTCTTAGTTTTCCTGCCTGTGTAGTAGAGATGCTAACAGTAGTTATGGAAGAAAAAAACAGAATGGATGACTTGGATCTAGCAAAAGGGCATTGTAAGTTACTGTGTCCGTTTTCAAGTGCTGTGTAACCAAGTCACCCAGCACTTTAGTGAACCAACAGGGCATGGTTGTGGGGTCCAGGAGTGGCTGAGCTTGGCACAAAACTGCAGTCAACCATCATCTATGGTCTCACAAGTAGACTGGCACAGGGGATTTTCTGTGACTTACTGGGAACCTCAGTCCTTTGATGGCTAAAGACTGGAGGTGTCTTTTGTTCCTTGTCTTTTGGGCCTCTCCACAGGGCAGCTCACAGCATGGCTGCTGGCTTCCTTCAGAGCAGGAGAGAACCCACCATTCCTCCCTGAGTCTCCAAGTGAGAGCCATACTGTGATGTTCTTCTAGGAGTGAGGCACAAGGACAGGTTTGGTTTAGAATTTACCTTCCATTTCCCTAATCGTAGAATTTCTGATCCTTAAGTAAAGGCGATAACATATAGGTACCACTATACAAGGCACTAGTGTTGGGAGATGGGTCACCAGGACCAGAGACAGGCCACCTAGCAAGCACACAACAGTGAGACCTTTGGCATCCTGGTTATTTACTTTTGGACAGACCTCAGGAAGAACACAGTGGCTCTGAACTTGATAAGTAGCCAAGACCAACATTAAATTCCTGATTTTCGTGCCTCCAGTTCCCATTGCTGGGGCTTCAGGTGCGCACCACCATACCTGTTGGGTTGTTGTGGTTTTGTGTGTCCTGTTTCTCTCCTTTTAGGCTTCTGCTAATGCTTAGAAATGTTCACTGGAGCAGGCTCGAGCAGGAGCGTGCTGTGGAGAGCTTCTGCTTGTTAAGCACAGTGCCCAAGTTCAGGCCCAGAAGCACAGGGTTCCTTGACCTTTTCTTCTGCGTTCAGCAACATAAAGAATGCACTTTTAACCTCCACAACTTACATAAACTGCCTGTTGATGCACTCTAGATACAGTATGGAGTGCCGGAGCATCAGAAGCTGTTACGAAGTTTCTGAGGGCGGGGACCTGCTGATGGCCACAGCGCCCTGAACATGTCTGATCCCAGAGGGTGAGCAGGCACAGGCCTGGTTAACTTGGACGGGGGAAACTGAGCCCTCTCTGGCTTGGGAAGGCCCAGTCCTTTCCCTTTCCTTGCTAATTTCAGCAGTCGAGCTATGAAATTTCCGTTGCAATCGTAATTAACCCAGTAGAGAGAGGTGTTTGAGGTTGGCCTGAATTTAGAATTAGAAGACAAAAAAGTTGTTCAATTCAGAGAGCTAATTTTGGAGGTTTTTTTTCCACTCAAGATTAGAGTCGCTTTCCTTACTTTATCGTAGCACTAGTCGGCTTGGGTTGCCTTCCCAAATACCACAGCATCAAGTCAGGTGGCTTTAGTGACAGCTATTCATTTCCTCATAGCTCAGTGGCTCCACGTCTGGAATCAGGGTGAAGGTTCTTTCCTTGGCCTGCAGATGGCACCTTCTTACTGTGTCTTCAGAGGGTCTTTCCTGGACGTATGGGGACAGGAAATGGAGGCCTCTTATAAGGACATGTAAAGGCATGAAGGCCCTGCCACTGGCTCATGGATGAATTACTTTCTCAGAGGCCTTATCTCCCAGCCCAGCCACACGGTCTTCAGCTTGAGTGTTTAGTAGAAGGGGGACGGGCAGAAAAAAACATTTAGTGCCTCATTACCAACCTTTGCATTTCTGGCTAATCTTTGTAATAGGTCTCGTCATAAATACCATTCGTATCATAGAGGTCATTTCCCTTCCTAAGAACGTTGTGAAGGGAGCACTGTTGTTATTGTCCACATGGCTCAGCTGGCTCAGGGTCTCAAATCCCAGGTCACCCAGCTGGAATCACTGGTCCCTGCTTCCATCCAGCCTTCACCATCTTCCCAAGGAGTTCCCTGAAGGATGATGTGGTTTTGTACATAAGGATTGACAAGTTACAATTCCCATGCCTTTTGCAGTGTCTTTGAACAGATGTTGTTGGGTAATCCTGATGCGTCAGGCACAGTGGCACCCGTTATGTTAGTCTCCAAACTGACTGGTACCCGGTCACTAGAGCCAGGCAGATCTGGGTCCAGCCTTCCACCCATCCACTCGTTCAGCATGTTCATTCAACAAGTGTTTATTGGGTATCCTTCACATTCTGTATTACGTAGTTCAAGACTAGGCACGGGGGCTCAGACAAATCCTACTCATCCTCAGTTGCCAAAAAGATCACCAGACTCTCTTATCAGAAGTCTAGGAAAGTCCATTTAAGACAGCCCGCTGCCCCCAGACAGTAAATGTCTCTCCTTTCAAATCCCAAGCCTAAGGGAAGACAGAAGAGATTAGTTTTGGATATTGTTCGTGCCATGTAAGTGATGAACTATGTGTTGGTTGAGTTACTCTGCTTGTCCAAGCTTTGCCTCCTTGCTGTCTGTTGAACAGGTTAGACTGGAGTGTCTGAGGCCATACCCAGCTCCAGAAGCAGTGTACTATTCTCCCTGTGGGTGTCATAGCCCACTGCCTCCCCCCCACACACACACTTCTGTTCCCCAAACCCACGGGTCCAAACTTTCCCAAGCAGAATTTGCTCAGGATGAGATGGCTCCAATCATTCTAGCTGTCCCCTCTCCAGGCCCTCCAGCCTTCCATCCATCCATCCTCCGCCGTGTCTTCCATCAATAGTTCATGGCTAAAGGAGGGTGACTCTCAGACACTTAAACTTTATGCCTTTAATGGATTTTGGAAATCCACTTAAAATTAATTTCATGATCTCACACCAGTGAGGATTTAAATGACCCCAGCACTGGTCAATAAATGGTCCAGCCATCATCTGAAGATTTGCCAGAATACTAGAGTGACATTTGTTTAAAGTCTGACAGCGAAGTGTTTTCCTAATGTCACGGCAGGTTTACCTCATTGAGAAGATGGCTGGTTGCTGACTGTCTACCTGATTTATGCTCATTTCCTAGGGAGTTGAGTCCTCCTCCTCCTCTTTTCTTCCTCCTCTTCTCCTCCTCCTCCTCCTATTTCCTCTTCCTCCGTTTCTTCCTCTTTTTTACTTTTTTGAGATGAATCTCACTGTGTTAGCCAGAACGGCTCTATCTACCGAGCCCAGATGACTCTTGCTTCAGCCTCCCAAGTGGCTAAGACGGCAGGTGCATGCCACTGCTCTGGGCTAGGGATGTTTTCAGTAACACATCTTTCCATCCTTAAGTTCTGGTGGTAAATTATAAAATTAGTAACTCCAAAACTAACTCTAAGTACTTCCACTTGGTATTGTGTTACGTGTGCCAACTCTGTTGAGCCTTACCCTTCCCAATCGCTCCTATAACCTTTTAAGGGTGACACTGTTACTTGCTCATTTTCTAGACAAAGATGACTTCTCTTTATAGAATTAATAACCATCATAGAATCTTCTAGACTTGGAGGTTTGATTCTGGGGCTCTCAAAGCCCATATGAAGAAGAGACCTGTGAACCTTGCCTTGCATTTCTCTGGTGAGTAGCTGAGGCCCAGGTGGGTGAGGGTGTGGACTCAGGAGTGTTCTCCAGATGTGGACAGAGCTGGAGCTGAGCACGGGTCCCCATTCCCATTCTACAGAACAGAGTTCAGAGAACATGGGCACCTCAGAGGACACTGGGAATCAGAGCAGATTTGCTCCAAATCCATTCATTGATCACCACGAGGGCGCAGTAACTTCCCCTGTGTTCTCCATGGACCCACTGGTTGACTGAAGACCGGTCAGGCATATCTTTCCCTAAAGGAAGGGAGGGGCAGTCATACCCAGAGTCACAAAGACAAGTCGGTAATTTCAGCTTCGAAGGGGAGAGACAGCATCCCATCTCCCTAGCAGGAGCCTGGCAAATCAGAACCCGCTCCTGCTGCTGCCGGGGGGGGGGGGGCATTCTGGCTACTGGTCAGTGTCTAAGGTAGAAGAGCAGAGTCTGCAGCCCTGTACCACCTAATGGCCTGGCTGTAGTCAGCACTGCAAGGTGACTGGTCACAGAGGTGCCTACAGGGGCTGAAGAGTGGGAGGGGGGCCTTTAGCGTAGCATGGTCAGTTCTTGGGGTCCCCATGATTCACCCATCTTCTGCAGACCAGAGAGTATAGCTGATGTAAGCTGAGTCCAGCAAACAGTTTCCCACCAGCCCTGTGCTGCTGCAGAGCTAACTGGTAGCACTAGGGTGGGATGTCTGGAGAGCCCAGTTCCTCCTCCACACTGTGTGCCAAGTGCCAGCTGTAGATTATTGCATTTGTGTAGACTGCTGTGAGTCAAAGGCAATTACTAAAGTCATAGTCAAACAAACTGCAAGCGTTTACTAAAACTCCGCTTCACCTCTTCTCAGCCTCTTCCTCAGTGGTGGCGTTTGGGACATCACTGTGTGTTGTTTTCATAGGTACTTAAGAGTCTGGCGGGTAGGGGTAAGTGCAGGTGCTGCGTAGCGTGTGCCGTGCTTACAGGCTGCAGAGTGCTGTGTCAAGGCTATCTGTGGCCTGCCTTTCCGTGGGGTGGTGAGCCTGGACTCTGCGTTTGCTCGGCTGTCTGAGGTACCACCGTGACGTAGCCGTGTAGACAAGCCCTGTCTACTGAGGAGTGTCAGCTTCTTTGGGGAATTTCTCCTTACTCAGTGCTGTCTCAGCATCACCCTCCCACGAGTGCCTCTGTTTACGTGTGTAAATGCACTTCTGAGGAGGAGGGAGGGATGGCTGTCTGTCAGTCCCTGCCGGTTTGCTCTCCGCCATAGCACCGGATGGCTGGGTTTGCATTGCCGCCACTGAGCCAGCCTTGTACTGACTTGTGTTAACAGGACTGACTGTCTCCTCCCCCTTTGTCCCTTGTCCATCCTCCCTTCTCTCACACAAACTCAAATGCATTAAACCAAGAGCTGGGCCAGTGAGAGGCTGCAGTGGGTAAGGGTGCTCGCTACCAAGCTGATGACTGACGCTCCGTGCCCACATACACAGACATGGAGACACACACACGGAGACACAAGCACACACTCACACACACATGCACATACACCCTGACTGAATAATGTAATAAAGAGGAAATTAGAACTTACTATTTATTCACTTTTCCTTCTGCTTTCCCATGAAGGAAGTTTCTGTTTCTGTCTGGACTCTAACCCAGCCTTCGTACCGGTACCGCCTGCTGTCTCTCACTGGCCGAGTGTCCCTTGAAGCCCTTGGGATAACCTGTTCTCAGGTGTTTTCAGACTGCAGTATTTCTGAACACACTGAGGTATCTCTTGGGCAGGACTCCAGTCTAAACGCAAGAGTCATTCGTGCTTTGTGTGCGTTATCTTACACATGGCCCAAGGGTAGCTTTTTAGGATATATTCATTGTATCCGTGTCTCCATGTCAACCCTCCACTCCAGTGTTGAAGTTTCCTCTTGTGTTATGTCAGTGTTCAAAAGGCTTTGGGTGAGGAGCTGTCAGACCTCTCCACTCTGGACCAAGGCTGCCTGACCTGTGGATGATTATTCTGCAGTGTTTAGATGCATAACCATGTCCCATGCAAATGGTGACTGGCATCATCTGTAACATACGTGTTCTGGTTTCTGGTCTCCTGTGCAAACCATACCACCGCATTCCATTACAGATGTGGCAGGTGGACCCCTGCCATATGGAAGCATGCTAATGTTTGTCTGTGGACTGAATCTGTGGAACTCCCTGTGGTAGTTCACTCAGCCGTCTCCCTGAATACTCCCCTGCTTTAGAGCTGCTGCAGGCTAAAAGGATGCCCGGGTTTCTTCCCCAATTTTTTTTTATAGGTTCTAACAAGACATGCAGGCCCTTACAAAGTGCCTGCAGGATTGTTCTAGGAATGTCCTATGGACTACGTGTCCCCACCTGCAGACTTGAGGCTACCCTATGGAACTCCATGCACCCAGATAGTGATATTCTGTGCCTGTGCCATTTGGGGCCAATGGGTTTTGAACTGTGGCAGTTGGGACTGGGGAGCCATGGTTACAGTTTTATTAAGTTGTAAATCATTTTAATTTGAATCCCCACACTGCGTTGAGCCCTCGTAGCTGTGCCCCTGAGAGCGACTGAATCTTTCATTCTTAGACTAGTTCATTTCCATTGCAATGGCACCTGTCACTGGTAGAGGTTGACACTGGCCATGACCAAAACCAACCTGGAAATCTAGGTCTCTTATTCTTCTTGATTATGATGAGATGCTCCTCATGCCTGGCCCACTTTCGTCCTTTCTTTCCACTTCTTCTCTGTAACCCCAGCCCCAGTGTTTGCGCCCCAGTAAACAGCAGGAGCTGCTCTGACGTCTCCACTAAGACTGTGCTGGCCCAAGTGTTTGTGCAGGTAGTGAATTTTTGGCTAAGGCCCCCTACACACACACACACACACACACACACATGAACACACACACACACATGAACACACACACACACACATGCACACATGCACACACACACACACACACACACACACACACACACACTGGTCCCAGTAAGCAGAGTCCCCTGGCTGTAGCTCAGGCCCTGTGGCCTGAGGCCCCTGCTCCTGCTCCAGTGGCGATCTGCCTGCTGGGCCCTTCTGTTGTGAATCAACTAGAGCATCCAGTGTCAGCAGACAGCATGGTGATAGAATAGAGAAGACAGCCTGGTGTGGTGGTGCATGCTCACAGTCTCAGCCCTCTAGGGGCTGAGGCGGGAAGGACAGGGAGTTTGAGGCCACTCTGGGCCACAAGAGATCTGCTGTCAAACTGGAAGGAGGACTTTGGGAAGCGGCTGAGACTCCCATCCACACAGCTTCCTCAGGAATGGAGATGCTAGGGCCTTACCCACAGTCGCCTCTTGCCCCTCTGCTCTCCTCCACTCAGCAGAAGCAGATGAGCCACCCTCCAGGGTGTGTTAGCCTCTCCTGGAGGAGAGGAAGGACCACCTCTGTCTGCATGGGTCTCCGCTCAGTTCAGTTGCCCCAAGAGTGGGCTATGAGGACCATGGCTTGCCCACTGTGGGCAGGGAGTTTATGTTTTAGATGTAAAACACATCTCCCAAGGCGCATGTGTTAAAGCCTTGGTTAGTATTGATAACTTCACCATTGGATGTTTTTGTTTTTAGGTGGGGGGAATATACCACTGAGGGTGTACTCTGAAAAGACAGAACTTGTCCCTGTCTCCTGGGGCATCCCGCCCTTCCTCCTCCCACCCTCCCTCCATCCTCCTCCAGCCCTTTTCATCCTTCCCTCCATCCCTGGCCTCCATGAGGTGGGCAACTTTCCACCACCGCCCTTCCCCACGATGTGCCATGGATCAAACCTCCGACCCTACGGCCAGCATAAACCTCTCCTGCTTTTTGTTAAGTCGGTGCTCTCAGGTCTTTCATCCCCATGATGGAAATGAGCAGCCAGCAGAGCCTGTGTGACGTCCTCTCTGTGACCAGTTAAGATGTCATCCTTGGCTGTGACAGGGACCCTTTCTCCTGGGAGCCGGAGCTCACTCAATGTCCATTTACAGCACCACAGCCTTGGCTTCTGCAGAGGCCTAGTCAGCAGACACCGTGTGCGTCGGTGCTCAGTGAGCAGGCCGGCCACACACTTGACAGAAGGAGTGCTGTTGAAAGGTCACACACAGCTGGAGTATATTCTTTCAGCAGCTGGTGCTCTGTCTGGTTTTCATGATTAGGGAAAACTCTGGAAGTGCATAGAGCTTCCACACTGAGCTGTTTGCCTTTTTTTAGATGCCCCTTTTGTTACCTGCCTCGCAGCACACCCTCCAAGCTTTTCCCGGATCTGTGGGTGGAGCAGTCTAGGCCTGCGGTGGGATGGTCCCTTGTTTTGTATTGCGCAAGTAGTTGGGGGCAGGTGTGAACCCCAGTTGTTTTATTCTAGAGTCCATGTACCACCCCTTACTGCCAGCCTGCCCTGGTCTGTACTGAGTCTAACCCCCAGGACCCCTGGGGCATTCTTGTTTCTCATGAGGACACTAAAGCCTGGGGAATTTGTCCATAGACACCTGCATCCTTTCTCAAGCACTTGATCGCCTCTGCCACCGTCCCTGCAGTGTGTCCTGCTCCAGGCCTCCTGTGATGGGCAGTGTTAGCTGTCATCTTGTGGAACCCTGAATCATCCGAGTGGTGGTTCTCTGGGCATGCCTGCGGGGGATGATCTCAGTTATGTCCACTGAGGTGGGAAGACCTGTCCCCTGTGAGCGGCGCCATCTCCTGGCTGGGATCCTGGACAGCGCAGTGGAGACAGAGTGAGCAGCTTGTGTTCATCATTCTCTGCTTCCAGCTTGAGATGCAATGTGAGCAGTTAGTTATCCCCAGCTGCTGTCACCGTGACTTCTCCACTATGTCGGCCTGTACCCTGAACTGTGAGTCATAATGACAAACCCTTCCTCCCTTAGCTTTTGTTGGTATTTACCATAGCAATGGGAAAAGAAACTTAAGACACTCCCATACTAGACTTTAGGGACTTACAGGCTCTCTAAAGGGCATCCATTCCCTTCTGCTTCCACAGAATGCTATTTTTCTCTGACTACAAGGTTGTTCTTTTCCTGTGTGTGTGTGTGTGTGTGTGTGTGTGTGTGTGTGTGTTTACAGCTTCTGTAGCCTCTTGTGGGAGGCATTCAGGGCCTTCATCTGTTGAGCTTCTGGTTGTTTATTTTAGGAGGGTCGCTTTTAGATTCCAGGGCTAGGAGAGACATGCCTCTAGAATCACCAGTCTCTAGGGAGCTTCTCTGACCCCTTTCTGCTCTGCAGCAGCTCAGGGCTTACTCACTGGCCCACAGTGCCACATAACACGTACGAGCACACCTCCTCTGCCCTCCTTTCCGAATGCAGAATTTAAGTGTGCGCTTTCCTGTTTACTCTGAGACTCGGGGTCTGCCCAGGGCATTGGCCACCCTGGGGTGTAAGCCATTGCTCCGTCCTCGAAGGCAGATGCGAGCTGGCTCAGCATTCCAGACAGTCTCCATTTGCTCATTCAGCACGCTGCTTGCCTCTGGAGACAGTGTGTATCCTACTCCCTGCAGCAGGCGGCCCTGCAGCAGAACCATCCTGTAACATAGGGGGTCACTCCTGTCTCCTGCAGATAGTCCATGGCCCCAAGAAGTGGGCTCAATCAGTCCAGGCTGCTGAGAGCCACTGAGTGATGGGGAAGGTGGCAGATGTATTAGCCCTGCCTGTGGGGCTAACTCCCCAGAGGGAAGACTGAGACTCTGGATGGCCCAGACAGGTACTATTGACTGTTGAAAGTCATTTAGGGACATCCTGACCTGACAGTTACAGGCAGTCAGCCGGTGGCTGTTGGGTAAGAACCAGTTGGTGTTAGGCTGAAACTCTTGAACTTGCCAATACATGGCATTTTTACCAGGAATGTGGATGTGTCCCTGTTGTGCCTCTTTCTGACCAGGTTTCTCAGAGATCATCCTGTGATGGCATAGTGGGACCTAGCAAGGTGGAGAGCATCAGCTGCAGGCAGCGGATTTCATAGGCCTATAGCAGTGGAGGCTTGAGGTCATCTCTCGGGAAGGGTGTAAGCGTTCTTAAGTGCTGTGGATACTGGTCACAGCAGGACAGCCCCTATCCATGTCCCCTCCATGGACCTAGGGTTCCGGCCCATGTCCTCGGCATGTGGGTAAATATCACCATCCCCATCCCACGTCCTTGGCACGTGAGTAGACACCACCACCAGGGACTAGTGATGGGAATGCAGCTTTGCCTGGCTGAAAAGCCACGTCCCAGCATGGGCACTTAGAACGTTTAGGAGGGTGTACATAGGTTACAGTGAAACACTACAGCACTGTGTGGAAGGGACCATATGTGTCTGAGGGTTGGGCCCTGGAACCATTTTCTTGTAGCTACTGAGAGATGATTGTGTGGGGCAGATAATATTCTAGTCCCCTTGTAACCTTCCTTCAGAGCACCTCACACTCAGGGACCATCAAGGATGCCACAGACCAGGCTCCAACAGGACACAGTACACAGAGCTCTCGCCACAGCCTGGGATCATCAGAGCCTGGGAAGGTGTGAGTGCCAGGATGATCAACAGAGTTTGGAGACAACGCTCACGCACAGAGATGCAGATTAGAGATGCTGCTCTTGTTGCCACCGTTCTCGCTCTCTTCAGCATCAGAGTGCATGAGACGTTTAACCATACACTCACTGACTCATTCAGTAGATGTGTATGCATTCATTCTGGCCACAAACCTATGCAGGAACTCAAAGCCAAGCATGTTCTCACGGGAGTCAGATGCTAGTTTAGGAAATATTTATTACATGTGATTATTGCCATACATAAAGTGCATCATAAGGTGACATTTAAGCCAAGATCTGGGGGATATAAAGAGCCAAGCAGAGGGAGGGACTGGCCCCAAGGCCAAGCAGCCAGGGTGCGTTCACCCACATGTAAGCCAGCTGTGGTGTCTGTGTGAGCAGAAGGCAGCAAACATAGGGCTATGTGCAAGACGAATGACTATTTAATAGTCTGCACCCTGGCGGGTTCTCCAGAAAATGGACTCCGCAGAGCAAGTGCAGAGAGAGGCAGAGATGCCCTGTGATGGTACACCTGGTGTGACTGCCTGCCACCTGCCAGCACAGTGGTGGTGTGTGGGACAAGAGTCTGGAGGCCTGGGAACTGGTGGGGCCATTCATCAGTCTGAGAATGTGCAGGCGAGATTTCCCATGCTGAGAAGCCTCTTCTGACTCCTAGCCTTGCTGTGTGCTGGCTTTTCCTTCTGCTCTGCCAGCTTTTGCTCTGAGAAGTCTTGATGCTATAGATCCATCAGGTAAATACAAACTCAGGATTGGTAAAAACAACCCTTATGGTTTTCAGTATTAAACATGCCTCTGCTAGTCAGCTTTCTGTTACTGTAACAAAACACCTGAAACACTAGCTTGTAAGAAGAAAGGTTCAAAACGGAACCTTATATATACACACATATACATATATACAGTATATATGTATATATATACAATATATACTGCATATGCCATATAATATATACCATATAATCTATATAATATATACGTGTATATATACATGTATACACACACACATATACATGTATGTATGCATATATATTAAAGGTTGGTTTTCATCTCATAGCTTCAGTGCCCCATTGGTGATCAGGTCTGCCCATTGGTTTTGGATCTCCAGGAGGGCACCTGATGACAGTGATGGGGTTCACAGTAGAGCAAAGCTGTTCAACTCGGCCAGAAAGCAGCCATAAGGAAGAGAACGCCCGGGCCCAACACGTCCCCCCTTAAACCTCCCAGTAGAGCCACGCCTAGGGACCAAGCCTTCCACACTTGGCCTTTGTGGGGCACCTTGACTTTGCTCCCACCTGGCTCATGGGGTCAGGACTGTCCCTGTCACTCTTACTTGTCGCTCTCCTTGTGTCACCTTTTGGTTTCTGTTTGTTCTGAATGCCTTACATTCTGTACTTCTCTTGAAGTAAGTTTTGAAAATTACTTCTTTCTCACTTGGAGTAACTCGGCTGTTAATATCATTTCTCTCTGTTTGAGTGGTTCCTGTATGGTGATCTGTCCTGGTCTAATGCAAGTATGTACATAGATGAAGTGCCATTGCTGTCTCTTTTTGGCTCCTCCAGCCAGTGGGTGCTCCTGGAAGTGCACATAGCATTTGTTCTTGTCACTGCTGTGCACATAGCATTTGCTCTTGCCATTGCTGTGCACATGGCATTTGTTCTTGCCATTGCTGTTGGATAAGAAATGAAACCCTGAAGCCCTCCGGGAGGCTGATGTAAGTGATCACCAGTGAGTCAAAAGGCAGTCACTAGAAACTCCGTTCTTAAACAGCTTGCCACTGGGTTTTTGTTTGTTTGTTTGTTTTGATTATTTTAGATAAGACTAACTTCTAAGTGATTTAATAAGAGTGTGCAGTTTATATAAAATATTTTGACACATCACAGATTGACCCTGCCTCGGTACTTGGTCCTCAGGCCATTCTCTGAGGCAAAGCTGTAAGCTGTGAGGGACCTGGGAGGCTCCTCTGAAGTCTGCAGGGATTGGGCTCAGCAAGGAAAGCACAGGTTAACTCACGGCTGCTAGGGCAAGCAGGCACGCTTCTGCAGTGCGCTGCAGACCCCTGGCTGGTAAAGTAAGCCGGTGACCGGCCCAGCTGTCAAAGGAGTGATGGTCTTTGGGTATTTTCCTCCTTTGACCGACACCCTCTGCATCCTGGGTAATTTCTCCCACTGTCCTAATTACACACACTCACCTAGCAATTTGACAGAATCCTTAATCGGTGCTAACATTAACAGGATTGTATTCAGCAACAGAACTTGGCTTTCCACCACAGTCAGCATGGCTAAAGAATGAGTCTTAGCAGAAAACCCTTAGTTAGAGAAAACCCTTTGCCTGAGGGATATGTCTGAGGTGCCATTTGCAGAACAAAGTGAGTCTTGTGTTAACTATTTGAGTGCTGGTTTTCTCCTAGTTGGTTAGAAACCTGAGATGCTGAGTTTTCTGTTCTGAAGGTGTTTGGTGAATCCACAGGAAGTCAGCCAGGCTGGGATCTCTAATGTAGCTGGGCTCCTGAACATCCTCTGGGTCCCGGGGGGGGGGGGCTTGGGGGGGTGATCTCAGAGATAACTGAAGTACAGGGTGAGACTTCTACCTCTAAAATTTGGCAGATTAAAATTCAGCAAATTCCTGTCATCACAAAAGAGAGTGCTGTGGGGCCGTCTAGTGTCTTTGCAAGCTGTCTTAGACCAGCCTGGTGGTTGGGGGTCAGAGAAGGGCTGCAGCAACTATGCCGGGTTAGCAGCAGAGCCACTGCTGTCCCAAGGTGCCTGAGGTGTGCACCGAAGCTCTTGGTTAGACCTCCGCATGAGGATTGTCATGACCTATGGGATAGACTCTGGTTCTCTGCAGTGGTTGCCCTGGCCTGTGGTCTCTAAAGTATAGTTAGGTTTATAATTAGCCTGTAGACATACAGAATACCAGAAGCTTAAACAACAGGACCAACCATCCCTCCTCCTCCTCCTCCTCCTCCTCCTCCTCTCTCTCTCTCTCTCTCATAATTACATTGTGTTTTTTTAAGGTTTATCTATTTATTTTCTGTATAAGGTGTTTTTTCTGCATGTACATCTGCACCAGACTTTTCTCTTTATTTTGAAGTCTGAAAGTCCAAGATCAAGGTATCAGCAGGTTGGTTCTTGCTGAGGCCGCTTACCGTTCCCTGTATCCTCACAAGCTGTACACACGCGCTGCTAGCAACCTTTGTGCACCCCTGCCCTTTCTGTCTCGTGGAGATACAAGTTGAATTCAGACCCACTTAATGACTGAACAGGATTGTAAACAGTTGTCTGCAGTCCTGTCTGTCGGGGTTCTCTGTCAGATGAGAAGCTGTGTAATAGCCACCTGAACCATTCCTCTAACCAAATACCCAGCAGACACAACTTAGGAGTTGAGGATTTATTCTGGCTCATGGATTCAGGGGACACAATCCACATGGCGGGGGCGGTGGTGGTAGAATTGGGCTGGTCTGTATCAGTAGAGACACGCAAGAGTAGTTTCTTGGGTCTCAGCAGGTCAGAAAGCAGAAAGCTCTGTCTGGAATGTGACGTGGCTGCTGCCTCCAAGGCCCACCCCAGCCATGTGCAGGCTCAGGCTAGGCCACTGTCACCAATCTCCCCAAACAGTGCTGGCAGCTGGGGACCAAGTGTTCAAACGTGAGATCTGTGGGTGACTTTGCACAAGGCAAACTGTAACTGGGACAGGGCATCATGGATTCAACTCAGCTGTGATGGTGACCTGGGTGCACTCCAAGGGCCAGGTCAGAACACCTGCGGGTGTTCTTAGCTCACAGTGTTAGTTCTGAGGTGAATGGCAGGTGCGTCTCCCTTAAGAATCTCTCCAGCGTCCACGCAGCTGGCCCTTGGCTTCCTTCTTCACATTCTTACCCAGCCGCACAGGAAGTGCCATGTGTCTGAAGATTTCCACGTCCCCCTGCTGGCCTGGCACAGTCACTTTTTTTAAACTTTAATTTTATCCTCAAAGTATGTATGTTGAGATGGGTTGCTGCACATGGTTGCAGTTGTGAACAGAAGCCAGAAGAGGGCGTAAGATCCTCTAGAACTGTTCGGAGGCTGTGACCTGCTGGACATCAGTGCCGGGAGTTCGGGTCCTCTTTAAGATGCTCTCACATCTCTCCAGCTCCTCCTGACCCCCAGCCACAGACTCTTGATGGCCACCCTTCCTGCTTTCCTGAGGTGCTGTTCCCCAAACATCAGTCGCATCTGGCTGGTCACACTGAGCATGCTCTGCGTGCCATGGGACTTCTGTGAACACATTGTGGACTGACTGCTTAGTCCTTCCAGAGCGCCTCTGCTTCTGGTACATGGGAGCAGTCCTCTTGATGGTGCTCCAGTCTGGTGGGCACTGCTTGGCGTTCCTAGTGTGCTCCTCCCCATGGGCGCACCCGAGTCCCTGACAGGTCTCCTCATGGGCGCACCCGAGTCCCTGACAGGTCTCCTCATGGGCGCACCCGAGTCCCTGACAGGTCTCCT
>NC_034601.1:83422432-83460458 GCF_900095145.1 Mus pahari | reverse complement strand
CAACCACATGGTGGCTCACAACCATCCTTAACAAGAGCTGGCTCCCTCTTCTGGAGTGTCTGAAGACAGCCACAGTGTACTCACATATAATAAATAAATAAATCTTTAAAAAGAAAAAAAAAAGAGAGATTCCCAGCTGGGGGTCGATGTTCCTCCCTCCCCCTGCCTTCCCCTCACATCTACCACTTTCTCCTATTGTTCACTCCCCCCCCCCCCCATACCCCGTGGTTAAAGTCAGTGATCTCTGGAAGCGGCTGCTCCATCTTAGGCTTGGCTCAGATTGGTCAGCGCACAGCAGAGACCTGGGAGCCTAGCAGCTGGGAGTCTCCCCCCCCCTCTTCCTCCTCCTCTTCCTCTTCCTCTCTGCCCTCACTCCATCCCTTCAGTCTGAGGAATATCCCCGTGTGGAGGGTGTTTTAGTAAACCCTGGCTTTCTGTCCTCTCTCCTTCTGTCATTAGTTCCGGTATCCCCTGTTGCTGGAACAGGCCACCCCCTGGGCTCGCCTGGCCTTCCCTATCTACAGGACATTTTAGAAAGTTTTCACCTGAAACTGTTCTCCCAGCCCCGCCTCCCCGCAGCCCCATTCACAGGTGTTCCCTGCAGAATGTGGGCTCCTGGTTCTTTGCTGAGATTGCAGCGTGCGTGCGTGCATGTAAGGAGTGGGGTTGGTTGCAGGCCACCAATTGTCAGATAGGTCCTGGAGTCTCCCTGTTTGTGCAATCTTGAGCCAGTCATTCTGTCATCCATAGAGCGGGACAAAAACTACACAGCCCTGAAGACCTCCCTGAGACCAGCACCAGGTGGGGGGCAGCAGAAAGTATATGCTGCCCACTGCTGGGCGCTTGGTGGGCACCATCACATCCATTACTTCCTGACTCCAGTTCCGATGAGCCTGTCCCTGCTGCTTCTCTAAGCACTGCCTCAGGTTGAGCCCCAGGGAAGGACAGGCCTGGATCCCAGCCAGCAGAGTGAGCTGCAGTGATATTTTAGCGTGGGCCCCAGACTGACTATTCATTCAGTCATTCAGCCCTAAGCAAGAGTGGACTCACACTTTCCATCGCGGCTGGGCCAGCCAGTTTCCATATCAGCCAGGCCTCAGGAAGGTAGAAGGACGCCTTGTCAGTCTTTCCATTGCTGCTGAGCCGGCCTGCTGCCGGGCCTGCATGCCAGCAGAGCTCTCGCTACAGGAAGTCACAACTGTTGACCCTGCTGAACAGCCTCGCCTCTGCACACTTGATGACAGATAAGATGGCTTAACTTACCCACTAGAGCAAAACGCCAGCCACCCTTCTCCTTGGTAGTCCTTGGTCACTTCTCTTTTATTTTAAAATGTCAAGGTAATTGTGGTTATAAACATTTTGGGTCTGTGAACTGTGTGTGGCATTCTCCCCTGGGAGCCCTGCCTGACACCAGCAATATGTGAGTGTCTGACTCTGGCTGCTGCCATATGTATTCCTCTCAGCTACCATGAGACAGGTTGAAAGAAAAGACACGAAAATCCCAATGTTCAGGATCACAGCAAACCAGCAGCCTCAATAGGAGAGGCTCATGCCCTGGGCCTGCCGGCTTCTGCTAGCTTCTTCTGAGCTCGGGGGTGTGGGGGCTCAGGGGTGTGGGGGATCCCTTGCTCTGGTTATTTAAATGCACTGGAGGGAGGTGGCAGATGGGTCCCTTTCAGGACCCCTAGACCCCTGGATCCCTGACTAGTTTCATGTGCCCTTTGTTCTGTAAAGCAAACAGGAGCTACCTGCACGGGTAGGTAACCCCTAAGGAGCTGTGCTGTACTCAATTCTAGGGCATCATGACTGAGCTGGTCTGAGGGCTTGGTCAATACACATGTAGAATCATGTGTCATGAGAACTGGTTGTATGTCAGAACCACATAAAGCACTCATTCAAAATTCAGATGCTGTCAAACATTTGCACTGTTTCTCAACCATTCTGTGTGTGTGTGGGGGGGTACTTGTGTATACACCTGTGTGTGTACATATAGAGGTCAGAGGTCAGCCTCAGGTATCAGTCCATAGTTACCATTCACTTTTTGTTTTTGAACTGGTGTCTGTCACCGACCTGTAACTTACAAGTCATCTGGGCTGGCAGGCAGGTGAGTTCCAGGGAGCCACCTGGCTTTTCCCCTTTTTATGGAAAAAAAAAAGTTTGCAGATGAAACTCCTACTCTCGTGACTAGTATTATCACCTGAGCACTCCCTCACCCCAGCCATTGCATTCTAACAGACTCCCCACGTGGGCCCTAAACAGCAAGCCTCAGGGACCCACCTCTAAAAGAACAAATCACTAATTGCAATTGGTTATTCTTTTTTATTGGCTACTTATTTATTGTTACTTGATGAGAAACCAGACCACTTCTGCTGATTCCAGAGCTCCTGCGAAATTGCTGCAGCCCAAGGAGATATTTCTTCTCAGATAAAGGTGTAGAAGGTTTGGGGTTCCCTCCCCACCCTCCCTCAGGATGGATTCTTGGTGGGGCCATTTACAAAGCCTTCTCCTTCCTTCTGACCCAGTTCTCACAGAGGGACGCCACAGAGCGGATGCTAGCACTTGGCCTTAGATTAAGGCTTCCCTTTCCAGGTGCATCTGTGCTGACCGCGTGCCTGGGAGATGAGAATGTGGCCTTTGCTCTCCTTGGGCTCCTCCTGTACAGGTGATTGCCATTCATAGCAAGAGTCCGACTGCCCTGTGTCTGTTTAAGGCCACCCTTCATTTCCTACTACACAACAAGCCTGCGTGCCCAGGGGGACATACAGAATAGGTCTGAGTCTTCCTTCTGTCTGGCTCTTCCTGAAGGCCCAGCTCAGTGCTCAATCAGGTAAAATGTAGTTTCTAGATTGTGCCCAACCTCAGTTTCCAGTAACAAAGTCCAGTATGATTTCATTTGCTTATTCAAATTACCTATTTTGTGCATGTGTTGGGCGGGCAGTGGGGAGCGAGGGTGGGGGTGTCCTGATGTGCAAGGGGTGGGCGGCGTGATGCAAGGGGCAGGCAGGATGCCACAGTTTGTATTTCCATAGCAGTTGTGTGAGTCTCCCAGGCCCTGGCACGCTTTCCTTCATGGTGGCTGCCCTCTACTCTCCGACCCTGACGGCTCCGTGGGACACCAGCCTGCTGTCCCTGCTGTCCCTGCTGTCCCCTAGCGGGCCTTTGTCTCTTGGACATTTCCTGGGTATTTTGTTGCCTCTGGAGCCCAGCCTTCGGAGGGTCCCCAATGCAGTACCGCTGGAAAGAGCTTCTCAAGTAAAAGGTGCCCAGTGTGTGGGGAGGGGACCGGTGTGAGCCTAAAGCACCTCCCTGGCAAAGACAGTGGCAAGGCCTGACTTAGTTAATCCCCAAGTTAACTCTGAAACCTTTAGCAAGTAGGGCCTGCATGGGTCCAGGTAAACAAATATACAAACCCTCCAGTGTGCTGGGCCAGTCATGGCTCTGAGCAGGAAGGAACAAGAAGGTGTGCCTCTCACACACACCAATCACCAATAAAGCATGCCACATGGTGCTTTGCCTCCTGTGGGACCTGCCTGTCTTGAGTGTCATTTTTGTTTCCCTAAGTCCTTTTCTGTGCATCCTGAGTTTTGGTTTCTCCTCAGACTCCAGCCTTCATGTTGTACATTCTGCGTTGGCTAAGATCTGGGGCTGAACTGTCCACATCACAGGATCCTTTCAGCCTCCTAAACAAATGTCTAAATGCCATGTCTTCTTCCATTGTGGGTTTGCCTTGGCCTTATAGGGCCACATTCACACACACACACACACACACACACACACACTGGAAAGTAAATGACATGATTCTCAATAACGTTTGTTTGGCTATCATTCTTTATTTAGTTTTGTTGTTGTTGTTGTTGTTGTTGTTGTTGTTGTTGTTAGTTGAGAAAGAGTCTCACTGTGTAGTCCAGGCTGACCTCAAACGTTCCATGATCCTCCAGCCTCAACCTATGTACTGGGATTATGGGGTGGAGCACCATGCTCCGCCCTTTTGAAAATACCTGAAAGTTATATGTCTGCCGCTGCTGTATTTAAGGCATCTGCCTGAACAGTTCTCCAATGAATGTTATTTGGGGGAGTAGGGATGGGGAGGGGTTTCTTGTTTGACAGAAGCCTGAAGCCATATTCCTGGCCTCTCTCTCTCTCTCTCTCTCTCTCTCTCTCTCTCTCTCTCTCTCTCTCTCTCTCGCCTTTGTCTCTTGACATCTCACATCTCAGCTTCTTTAGTCCTGAACAGCTTTAAAAAGTGTTTTTAAGGCCTTCCTTCTCCTTCATGTGGGATTCTCTTCTGTGGGATTCCTGGGGATGCTGGGCCTCCTGGAAAAGCGCTCTTCTTCCCTGACATTATGCTTTCTGTCCGTGTGCAACACTGATTTTAGCCATTTTCTAGCAATTGGGAAAGCAGTGTGCTCTGCACCAGCTCTGACAGAAACCACAAGTAGGGAGGACTAATGAGAGGACTAAAGGGTGAAGTAGACCTTAGAGGAGCAGGGTACTAAGACAGGAGGGAAAAGGAGGGGTCTCACTGGGGAAGAGGAAGCAGCAGAGAGGGTTAGTCAGAACAAAGGGATTCTCTCTCTCTCTCTCTCTCTCAAGAAGAAGAAGAAGAAGAAGAAGAAGAAGAAGAAGAAGAAGAAGAAGAAGAAGAAGAAGAAGAAGAAGAAACAAGTGGTTTCTTAATACATACTAGAGAGAAGCAAGCTCGGATCGGGATGACATGATGAATAGTACAAGGGTGTCCCTTGGTAGTCACGATGTCGGGTTGAGGTCATCTCCAGGCTGATGCTGAGGGTGATAATGCAGTACAGGGCTTGAGAAGACAGTCGCTGATGGGAACTTAACCCGAGCTTGTGGACCCATGTGGGGTCATATGATGTGTTAGTAGTGGGGCCAGTTAGCCTGGGTTCTAGTACTGATCAAAGCAGACATGACCAAGGGCTTAGCTGAGATTTGGCCCAGTCATCATGGTGATGGAATGTTGATGAGGGGTTTCCATCACTCATGGTTACCATAAGAGACTAGCTTAGAGAGCTCAGCTATGTCCAAATGTGTGACTTCATCTCTCTGAGCCCTCCCCACTGTGCTGAATCACCATTTCCACACCACTGCTCGCCTGAGGAAGAAACAGGAGCAAGAAGAACCTGAAGTTGAGGTTCTCTGCTGAGCATCTTCCCATGTCCATCCAAAGAACACATCCATGCAAACAACACATACACAGCATCTTCCCATGTCCATCCAAACAGCGCATACACAGCATCTTCCCACGTCCATGCAGACAGCACCCAGACAGCATCTTCCCATATATACCGAAACAGACTCAGAACCAGCTTCCACCTCCACACAAACAGCAGCCTTGTGACTTCTCTCCGTGTCCATTAAAATAGCCAACAGTGCTCAGACAGCGTCTCCCCATGTCTGTTCATACAATCTTCAGGCAGTGTCTTTCCAAGACCACCTGAACAGCAAACAGATCAGACAGCATCTTTGAATCCCAGGTATAAAACCAAATCCTCACCCAGGAAAATAATCTGTCTTGCATTCAGAGTTTCTGTTGATGTTTGCTGGGATTGGGAGCAAGTGAGCACAATGCAGTTCAAGCCGGAGGAAGCCTTACCTCGGTGGATAGGAAATAGGTTCACTGTACAGTTTTGATAGTGCTCTGAATGAGCTGTTTCTTTTAAGTGAATTCTTTACCAAATCTTGACATACAAATCCCGTGCTATCCCACCATGGAGTAGAATCAGCCTTGAAGCCCCACAGTGAGCTGTAGCCACTGACCACTGCGTAGCATGTCTCCTCTCGCTGACCACTGCGTAGTATGTCTCCTCTCACTGACCACTGCGTAGCATGTCTCCTCTCGCTGACCACTGCGTAACATGTCTCCTCTCGCTGACCACTGCGTAGCATATCTCCTCTAGCTGACCACTGCGTAGCATGTCTCCTCTCGCTGACCACTGCGTAGCATNACTGCGTAGCATGTCTCCTCTCGCTGACCACTGCGTAGCATATCTCCTCTCGCTGACCACTGCGTAGCATGTCTCCTCTCGCTGACCACTGCGTAACATGTTTCCTCTCGCTGACCACTGCGTAGCATGTCTCCTCTCACTGACCATTGCGTAGCATGTCTCCTCTCACTGACCACTGCATAGCATGTCTCCTCTCACTGACCACTGCGTAGCATGTCTCCTCTCACTGACCATTGTGTAGCATGTCTCCTCTCACTGACCACTGCATAGCATGTCTCCTCTCACTGACCACTGTGTAGCATGTCTCCTTAGTTTATGGCTGAGGACATCAAGCCAGGAACAAGTGTTGGAATGACTTCCATATTTTTGCCCAAGAAGCAACAGCCCCCAGGACCAATAAGCATGTGGTTTAATTCTGACTTCTGACATTGCAGCTCCTCACAGAGGCAAGAGGAATAATTTCAGGATGGAATTTAGTTCAGAGCCTTGGTCCCTTGAGTTGTATGAAGTTTCCTGGTCATAGGGGAGTTAGTAGCTGTGTTCTTGCTGTGTGGGTAGTTTCCGTGTCCCTTAGGTGAAATGCAGGTGAGCTCTGCCTATGTCCAGTCTACTACTGCAGTGACCAACAGTGGCCACCTCAGAGCAGCTCGGTGTGGCCAGCCCTCTGCATCCACAGCTCTCAGGTCTGTGGGGTCAGCCACTGGTAGCTCAGAGATCAGATAGAAGCTCATAGCATGTGCAGCTGTCTTATATAATCATCTTCTAATCAATACAGTTCAATCTGGATCATAGTTGCTGCCTATTAGATATTATAGGCAACCCAGAGATAGGCATAGTGTTTATACGAGGCTGTGTATGGACTCTGCCAGTGCTCTGCCTCACTTGACAGCTGGGTGTCTGAGGGGTGCCTGGGACCAATCCGTCTGCATCCTGAAGGACAGCTACTGTTTCCCTGGTGACAGAGGAGGGCTTTTCTCACACTCAGAGAATTAGTGTCTTGTTTTCTTGGTTTCCAATTATGATAGTGATTATTAAATCAGGGCTTGGGTAGGCATGAAGTAAAAGCAGTTTGCTGTAATTTACCAAATTAAGTAAATTAACTTAATGATGTAGTTTTTAAAAAGATGTATTTGTATTCTCGATCCAGTTCTAATTTAAAACTAATTAATTGGTAATATTAAGGAAATTTAATTTCCTTACAGCACTTTCGTGTTTTAACAGTACTGTTTATTTTTAAGAAGTAGATATGTTCATTTTTATAGGATATATTTAACCAGTTTTTAAATAGTAATTTTCTTTTAAATAAGTAATTCTGTTTTTATTCTCAGAATAATTTAACAAGTCTAACAGGAAAGTAATAGTGTGGTGCATTCAGAGGAGTCCCAAGTATTTCTAAAGCAGCCCTTCCCCAGGGCAGATGCTCTCAGCTCCCCTCACCACGGTCCATGTTTGTGGGTCTTCGTTAAAGGGTGCAGCATGCAGTCTGTGATCAGAGAAAGGGTCTGTTTCAAAAACGGGTCCTCTATACAGCACTGTGTGTGCCTTTCTAAACAAAGGTCTCTCGCTGCTAAACGCTGTTAGTGAGTCTTCTTAAATTATGGTAAAAGCAAGTTCCCTCAGCACTGTATGAGAACCATAGACAGATGACAGCCACATTCTCTTTTTGGTATAAAATTATGTTGCTGGGTTTATCATAGACTGATGCATCATGTTTTTATCAAAACAAACAAACAAACAAACAAAAANCCCTGCCACTATCTCCAAAAGGCAGAGGGTTCCTCAGGAAGGTTTTATAGAAGTCAGTGGATGCTGGCTCCCACTGTGGGAGGAGCCTTGAGGCAGGAAGGGAGGGGCTGGCTCTGTCTTCTAGTGGTCAGACTTGTTCCCAGTAGAGGCAGGATACCCTAACTCAGTCTGTCTGGATGTCATTGTGGCCTCTTTTTTACTAGACATCTGCCTCACTAATACCTTAGGCAATGGAAGTTGCATGCAGAAGCTAAGCAATCGTGTCTTTCTTCAAGCAGAGGCAGACTCAACTTAGGAGCACACATTGTAACACACCTAAGAACAGTCAAACCCCGATTCTGCATATCATCTCTGCTGTCAGCCAGGGACATTTATTTCCAGGAACCATTTGTGAACATCTCCCATTCTTAAAATCCTCGAGCTGTAGACTAGACCATTCAGAAAAAGCGGTGCTCATGGAAGACTTCTCTTTTGAGTGTAGTGGCTGAGTTTGCTAACGTGGTGATGGTCATCCCCACTAAATGGTGATCCTCCCTCTCCAGCCATTGCTGTGGGCCCTGAGGAAGTCCAGGGGAAGACACGTCCTTTGGAGTGAGTTCCTGAGCCAGCCAGGGCTTCCTTTTGATGTCTCTTATTTTCTTTAGCTCATATTTTCCCTATAACTTTTTTTTGGAGGAGGAGGGTCTATATATTTAGGAAGGAAAGTGCTTTTTCTCTCTGTTTAGGGTCCATTAGGGAGCTAGAGAGATGGCTTGATGCTTAAGAGCAAGTACCACTCTCATAAGGACCTGACTTTGGTTCCCAGCACCACATTGGGTACCTCAAAACTGTAAGTCCAGCTTCAGACCCAACATGGTTTTCTGGCCACAGTGGACACCCACATACATGTGTGCACATACATACACACACAGACATGCACACACATGTACATATACACACATGTATATACATGTACACACACATATACAAACACACATACAGACACACATACAGATACACATATACAAACAGATAGACATGTACATACACATATACACATATACAAACAGACAGACACATACATACACACAAGCAGACACACATGTACACACACATAACTAAAACAAAGAATCTCTGTGGTCTCACCTCAGAAAGCTCTGCCATCCAGGCCCAGGCTCAGGGCCTGCCTTCCCCACCACCCTTAACACCAGACTGCACAGGTTCCTGGGATAAACATGGAGTCCCTACCTGACTTGGTTCTCTTTCTCTCCCAGCCTCTTTCCCTCCCCAGAGACCCACAGAGGCCCCTTAGAGCTGTCTCATCCCTGTTTCCAAACACTGGATCCTAAGGATTGATGGGTCCAAGGCCTCTTGGAGCCTCTTGGAGGTGGTTTCCTCTCTCAGACAGGAATCCACACCTACCTCACAGCCAAGATGAGAAATTTTCTTTTGTGCCTAAACACCTGGTGCAGTATACGTGGTGCCCGGCAAGGCGCAGCACACACTGAGCCTAAGCTCTTGGATTCTTCCCCCTCTCCTGTCCTTGTGTCTCCAGGTGCCCACCACCCTTCCCCACCCCTGTCCATCCAGATGCTCTCAGCAGCGTCCACATTTAGTCTGCACTAGGCAGGACCTCCCTCGGTATGGGGCAGACAGAGAGGCCTCTGCTTCCCAACTCAGCCCATTCTTCTGTCCCATGGATCAGGGTCTAGAACATGGTAGTGTGTACTGTATTGCTTCAGATTACAGGAGGCCTTGAGGTGCTTAGTATTGTGTTAATTTATTATTATTATTATTATTATTATTAATTATTATTACTATTATTGTTATTATTATTATTTGGTGGTGGTGGTGGTAGTAGCAGCAGCAGTAGTAGTGGTCTAAGTGTTTGCCTCAGTGAGTGTCTGTGCCAAAAGAGGGTATTGGATTTCCTGGAACTGGAGTGCTAGATGGTTGTAAGTCACTATATGGGTGTTTGGTGACCAAAACCAGATCCTCTACAAGAGCAAGTGCCTTAACTGCAGAGCCTTCTTTTCAGCCCCCTGGATTCAATCAGTAAGATAACTGTAATGAAACTGCCTCTTGGGGCTGTTTCTCTGGCTCCTACACAGCCATTCTTCCCACATCAGAAGCATCCCTTATTCCTGAAGCGTCTCAGCCCACTGCTCGGTGCTAGGCAGCTTTTTCCCACTGATACTGTGCGGCCCCAGTGCAGCTGCACATGGTTAGAAGCTGATCCGGAAACCCACTGGGAAGCACTAACAGAAGCAGCCCTCGCGAAGCGAGACTTAGGCACCCTGGGCATCTGCATCCTGTGCCAGTGCGCCTGTCCATCACAGGTGAGCACGCCTCCTCCTCCCAGAAACAAGGCTCCTTTCTGCAGAGCGTTCCCCCAAGACATTGACTTCACAGACACTTCTGTCTCATGGCTGCAGCAGTTCCTCCGTAGCCGCCAGGAAACTGCAGGGTGCTGGCATAGCCCGGCTCCAGGCTGCACAATGTCCAAAGTTAACTGAAACCTTAAAGCACATTTGAAATTAACTTCCAACAGCTCATCTAATTGTAAGCAGAGCCATTTGACAGATAGTGGGCTAGGAGAAACATTGTACTCAGTACCAAGTGCCTTCACCAGATGCTCAAAGAAATCTGGCCTCCAAGGGTGAGCCCTGATCACATGGGCTAAGGAGGAGGGGGCCCTGCTGTCAGCCAGTGAGGCCTGCTTTCCAGAGATCTGCTGACCTTCCTTTTCAACGGACAGGGCATTCCTTCAGAGCCAGAGCTCTGGCCTTTTGGGGAAACTCCAGTGAAAACTGCTAGAAGTATACTGTCCCCCTGAGTGAAGTATACTGTCCCCCTGTGTGCTTGTTCTTCCACAGTAAGAGCCTTTGACACTGACTGATTAGCCACAGGAAAGAATTGAAATGAAGAGCCATGAATGGATATAAGCAGCCAATAGGAGGCTTCCTGCCCTCGTCTTCCGTGACTGTTTGCTCATGTTAGCCGTGGGAGCACAAGGAAAGTTCTCACAAGGCCCATATTGCTAGAGCTTTCTCCACTGTAATTAATATTACAGAGATCTGGCCAAGCGCTGGCTTCCCCAGTCAGTTACAAGGCAGAGGTTCAGAGCTTCAGGCTGATTTGAAATTCTTACCCTGAGTGTGTCAGAGGCTGCCCTTGCAGCAGGCTTTTGCAATATCACCTGTCTGTACTTTACTTTCTTATGTGAATTATCAGTGTTTCTCTTATTTTGAAACATTTTGTTTATGTCTACACAATTTCAAATGTAAAAAAATGCATAGACTCACAGCAGCATTCAGAGGGGTAGGAAGCCTGGGTCTGTAAAACTTTGAGCTCAAAACCATTTAGTAAAGAAAAATGGTATGAGTTCATTTAGAATGTTCTGTTGTTCTCTATGTCCCTTTGGAAACAGGGCTTGAGTCTCTCCATTTCCAGGTGGCTACAGCTGGTAACAGGAGCTAGTGGTTGCTCTGTGTACACACACACAGACACCATGTGCACACATGCTATATACATACCACACATACACCATATATACACACATACCATGTGCACACATACTACATATACACCACACACACCATACACATACATAAATATATATGTACATATATACACATCATACCTACACATATACTAAAACACACACAGCACATACACATACATTGCATACATAAACTTTGTGTATGCGAGCCACACCTACATACACCACATATATACCACACACAAATACTATATACACAACATACACACTTACATGTACACATACATATACATACCACACACATTTATATGTATGCACACCATACCTACAAACACACATTCATTCATACACACACCCTACACATATATACACACATATCCTACACACATACATACACACCATACATATAAACACCACACATATCACACAACTACATACTACATATACACACACCACAGACATATATATGCACACCACACCTACATACACACACATTCATTCATGCACACACATATCCTACACACATGCACACACACCACATACACACCAGACATACATATAAACATCACACATATCACACTACATATATACACACCATACATAAATGCGCTGAGAAGGGAGAGGAAAGGGAACAGGGAGATTGCAGACTGGAACTAGGAATGTACTTTAAAAGCCCATTACCCAGAAGCCCTTTGGCACTGACACCCTGCTGGCCCCACCCCAGTGGTGGCTCAGTCTCTGTGCTATGACAGAACAGCCTCCTCAGCCCCCACGCAGCCACCTCATCTTTACTAGCTTCTCAAATCATACTTCTGTGTCCTCAGCCAGCAGTGCCCCCATCCTCTGTGATGTTACCTGGTATATTCCAGTATGATGGCCAGCCTGATGAGCAGTGTCAGCTGTGCAAGAGATGGGGAAGGAAAGGCCTGGTGTGTCCTGTACGTGTGCACATACACACACACACACACACACACACACACATACACACACACACACACACACACACACNACACACACACACACACACACACACACACACACGGGAGGGGGTGGGGGAACATCTCACATAGAGCTCAGTCAAATATATATACACAGTCATTAAAAGACACCAGAAGCTTGTAAATCAATAGGTGTATCATCTCTTGTTGTTGGGTTTCTGTTTAGTTTGGTTCTTGGCTTTGTTTTGAGGTAGATTCTCACTAGGTATACAGACAAGGCTGTCCTTGACCTTGCAATTCCCCTGCCTTTTCCTCCCCCATGATTGGATTGGATTACAGGTCTGTGTTGCCCAATCCAGTAAAGCACACTCCTTTCCTTACTGTCCTGTGGACCAGTTGGCCTAGTTTCCTTGTGTTGCTGTGATAGAACACTGGGAGCAAAAGCAACTAAGTTTCACCTCAGAACTCCCAGGCCAAAGTCCATAACTGAAGGACGTCCCAGAAGGAGCTCAAGAGAGAAACCCAGAGGCAGGAACTGTGGAGGGATGCTGCTTGCTAGTGAACTCTGGCTCACCTTCTGCCTTGCTCATGCTCCTCTCAGTTCCTTACACAGTCCAGGCCCCTTGCCTAGGGATGGTGCAGCCCATGGTGGCCTGAGCCTAATGCATTGTTAACAGTCATCACCCTCCCTCACAGACACACCCACAGACCTAACTGATAAAGACACTTGCTCATCAAACTACTTATGATTCTAGGCTATGTCAAGTTGACTAGTCACAAGTATTTGTTTCAAGTTGCAAATTATGCAGAGTACATTAATTCATCCAATGCTGCCTTTCTAACATGACAAAATAAGGAGCCATAAGAGGTTCTAGGTCTGTTGAATGGTAGGAACCCTTTCTTACACGAGCAATGCTTTCTGATCTGAGGGACAGTAAATGGTTCAGTGTGATCCACACCCAGGGCTGTAAGAAGTCATCCAAGGACATTTGTTCAGCCATGGCTGTGCTACAGTATGTTACCATCATTATCCACCATTAAGCCTTCTCTTTGTTGGGCATCTTGTTAGGGACTATGGCCCTACTTAGGATACAGGATGTGTGGGAGGTGTTGTTGCTATTTAGTGTGCTTTGCCTCAGGTTGCTGTTCTCTGGACCACTCCAGCCCTCAGAGCACACACTTCCCTATAGCATTTGTAACTGAGACTTCCTCCCATGACTGCTGCAAACTAGGCTCCCGTGGGCTGGGCTCCCATAGGCTGGGCTCCCGCATGCTGGGCTCCTGTGTGCTGGACGCCCCTAGGAAATATAGGAATACTTGTCATGTAGTATCACCACACTGACTGAAGGAATGTTTATTGGAGATAGTGGGACACAGAGTTCAGCTGTCCATCATGGTCCCTGTGGAAGTGGCTCTGCTCTGTCATGGCCTGGGTGTCAGACTCAAGAGGTGCTCCAATCTTGTATATGACACCCAATACTGCCCTGCGTACCTCAAGGCATCTCTAGACTTCGTAGTAACTGCTGCCGTGTAAGAGTGCACACAATCGCTGCACTGCCATGTAAGAGTGTGCACACAATCGCTGCACTGTGCTGTGCGTATGTGTGCCACTTCCTTTCTGAATTTGTTCCATTCAGTCTGTGATTCATGTGGCTGTACCCATAGATACAGATGGCCAGCTAGAGTCTGATTTCCAGAAGTGTAAAGACATAGCAATAATGTCACTAAAGGTGTCCCTTTGTTGACATTTAGACGAACTCTACCCTAAGGGTTCATCCTAGAGAGAAGTGGAGTGGAGTGACTGCTGTCCAGACCTTCCCATGGGAGCCACAGAGCACTCCGCGGGCTGTCCAGACCTTCCCACGGGAGTCACAGAGCACTCTGCAGACTGTCCAGATCTTCCCACGGGAGTCACAGAGCTCTCTGCAGGCTGTCCAGACCTTCCCACGGGAGTCACAGAGCTCTCCACGGGCTTTCAGACCTTCCCACGGGAGTCACAGAACTCTCTGCGGGCTTTCAGATGCTTTGCTCAGATGACCTCACAGAAAGCTGAGGCAGATGGGGAGTGCCCCGCTTCAGCCAGCACAGCTACACGGGAGATGTAATTGAGTGTGGCGCTGGTGCACAGAGTGATAAATGACCTGGAATTTCTGGGTAAGTGTCTGCATTGGAAGGAATAGAACTATGAGCCTTTTATGGAACCAAATCCCTGAGTCCCGCGCCTATGGGAGAGTGCAGTCCACGCCCAGTGGTCTGCAGGAGCCAGCGCCACACCCACAGCTCTTCTGACAGCGGGACAATTGTGGTCTGTTCATGTGGAGCCAATATTTTATAGTTTAGTTAAGAAAATCTTGAGTTAACATTTAGGCTTTCTGTGAAACAGGGTCTCACCCTGGCACATGCTGGTTTGGAATTCACCAGGCATCCAGCAGTCCTCCTGTCTCAGCCTCCCAAGGCCTAAGTCACCACACTAGGCTTAGAAGCTGGGTCTTTATTTCCTCAGAACTGCCTACAAGTCCATGTTCCAGTTCCTCTCAGAAACAGACTTCTGAAGCAGTGTAGAAGGGGCAGCACTTTCCCCAAGTGACTGGTTCCCGCAGGCCTGCATCAGCAAGGGCTGGGAAATGCCCTAGTCATTTTGAGCACTTAGGGTCAGTTCCCAGTGCCTACCTGGTGGTTCACAAACACCTGGAACTCCAGTTCCTGGGGACCTGGTGCCCTCTTGCCTCCACAGGCACCAGGCATGCATACAGTACACATATATGCATACAGGCAAAAGTATACATAAAATTTTAAAAAATAAAATTTTTAAAAATAAGGCTATTTGAGCCACGTAGAACTTGCTCAATATTTTTATCCCTTGGAGGGAGATGTAACTGTTCTGAATGCTTTTGTGTTTATGCACAGAGCATTAGAATAGAATCAAATACAGAAAAGATAAGCGGGCAGGTCACTCTTTCTGGATTCAAAAATAGTCCCATCATGGCTCACAAATATGTTTTAGGGATCATTTTTCATTGCACTAAAAATAAAAGTTTCAAAATAGTCACTTGCCAAAAAAAAAAAAAAATCCTAGTGCTGAAGAGAACCGGATGGGACTGGGTCTGTCTCCTCTGTTTATGCTGGTCATGGTTTCAACACAGTCAGCTGGCTTTACTGGACATGGCGCTTGCTTGCTTCCTGATTGACCACTAATTGTCTTCCCTGTCCCCGCCCCAGGCACCAAGCGGCTTCTTCAACTGCCGCGTTGCCCTCCTGATGTCTCTCTGAAGCCATGTCAGTACTTCTGAGTTCTAATACAGTTTCTCTTCTGTTGTCACTTCAACCAAATTTTCTTCTAGAACATTCTATATTATCCTATTAAGCATGAAAAGTATTAAAGAATTGCAAAAGAATTTCCATTATAAAATCCTACTTTCCCCATCCACAGCTCTCTTTGTAAAGCTATTTCCAGGAAATGGGTCTCCTCCCACAGTCCCCAACCCCAAGTTAAACCCCTGAGTGTCTTCTTACTCCTCAGTTGGACTCCCACTCTCTACCGCCTCCATGTATGTTCTCAGTGTGAGCCGGAGAGCGGGGAAGGCTGGTCCTGCCTGCAGCCTCCCAGAGAGGTCTAGGGCTCTGCTGTGGGAAGGCTGGTCACTGCTAAACTACTCACTGAGACGTGACGTCCTGGGAAGAGTGGTGAAGGAAGGGAAAATGACCAGGGCAAAGGGCCATTGAGGCTTTTCTCAAGGACCTGGATGAATTCTCAAGGGATGGACTGGTTCCCTACAGGAGCGTGTTGTTACTGACTGTCTGCACACGCCTGGCAGTCCTCTCTGCTTTGTCAGGAGTTGACAGAGCAGGAGGTGCCCAAAGGCTCCAGGCCCTTAGAACCCTGAGTTTAAAAACAAAAATCCTCATAAGTTACCAAGTTTTAGAAACTTCATTGAGGCACACACGTACACGCGTGCATGCACACATACACGTGTACACACATGTGCGCACACACACACATGCACCATGTGACCAAGATAGTTTTACATGGAGGACTCAAGGTTTTAAAATGAGCAGTTTTGAGGAAACTTCCAGTGTGGCGCTGTCATAGGTGGTCAGCATCCCAGTGCCAGAGTGTGTCTGGAATGAGGAAGACCTTCAGCCTGAGCAGCCCAGGCTGCTGGAGCTGAGTGTGCACTCTCTAGCATTGCTTGGACAGGTTCTGAATCTGTGTTGGGGCGTTCTGTGCCGAGACCCCCAACCCCACACTTACTGCATCAGCGTAAGAACCCTTTCTCACCCCGGATGCTCTCTCTCTGAGTAATTCCTGGGGAACCCAAAGATCTGTCAGGGTCCTCGTTTGCTTCCTGTTGCTGGGATAAACCAAAAGCTTTATTTAGTTTATGTCTTACCATCCACCGTGCCCACCATGTGGGGAACCAAGGCAGGACCTCAAGGCAGACACCTGGAGGCAGGAACTGAAGGCGAGGCCTCAGAGGAGAGCTGCTTACCGCTCCCTCTCTCCCCATGGCTTGCTCAGCCTGCTTTCTTATACCCAGGACCACCTGTCCAAGGACTGTCCCACTCAGAGCGGGCTGTGTCCCCCTCGCAGTAACCACTCATCAATAGTGTGCCCCACAGGCGGTCTGAGAGAGGCAGCTCCTCTGCTGAGATTCCTGCTCTGCAGGCGACTGTCATTTGTGTTCACAGAAACAAGCCAGCACAGTCAATATTGCATGAAGCAATACAGGGGCTAAGCTAAAAGCTTTCAATGAAGAAAAAGAAAAACAAGCAAACAAAAAGCCCGAATCCAGTCATATCAGTTAACTGGGTCGATTTACATCCAGGAACCCATGACCTTGGGCCAGTAAGCACAGTTGGAAACTTTGTAAATATTATGTTTCATAAGCATACAAAGTAGTGGCTTGCTTTGTGACAGTTTCATAGCATATGCATCAGCCTGTAGTTTTAATTGTCCCCAACTGCCCTCCCACATCCTGCCTCCTTTTGGCCTCTCCTCCCCCAACAGCCCTTCCAGCCTTTTCTCCTTTCATGTCACACACATGTGCACATGTATGTGCTACATATGTAAATGTAGAACTTCTACATACAGGAAAGAGTGGTGTGTAGTATTTGTCTCTGAATCTGACTTTTGTTTTTCTTTGTGTTACATCTCCAACTCCACCCATTTGCTTGCAAAGATCAGAAGCTCTTAATGAGCGAGGTAATGCGGTAATGCGTGGAAAGGACCTTGCGGGCTTCAGCGTGTAGGCTGAGTGTTACTTGGACATGTTGTCAAACAGAGCCTGCCTCACAAGCTGGAAAATGTGAGCTACATTCAAAAGAATGTCAGGCCCTTGTATGGGACCCGCTTCCGAGCATTGTGACTGACTTAGCCCACTTGGAGCAAAGATATGTCCGAATGGTTTTTACAGCCTTACTAGAGACTATTGCCAGAGGGGCACTTTAGTCCCTGATAAATGAGTTCTTTATCTGCTACCTTCGTCCTGCCCATGAAAACTGAAAAGGGCCTTTTACTGGTGTCTATTGAGACTCCTCACCGGGGCACAGTGTCTGGAAAATTCTCCAGTATTAGACCACTGTCCCGGATAAAGAGAGTTTGGCGAGGGCCTCTTGCTGCTGGCATCCTGGCTGAGAATCAAACACTACTGTAAACTTCCTGACACCACCCACTGGTGGAGTGTGCTTTCTCCTACTTGTTGCCCTAATTCAATCTCCCTGTGCTTCTCCAGCCGCTCTTGGGATGCGCGCTACCCACTTCTGCCTCCCACAGTTCCCAGTGGCCTTGACGGGAACTCCATGCAGCCACACTGACAGAACTTTACACTCCTTCTTACCATCAGGATTACATGCAGCTTATTTCTGGCGTTCAGGTAAAACATCTTTACAGTTCTCTGCTGTTGGTTTCCTTCCCACACTAGGTCTGGTTGGCAAAGCTGACCAACTGGGTGATGGCTTTCAGTAGCATCCTGTGGAGTTCTTGAACTCTGAGCATCAGGGCTGAAGGAGTCTTGGTCATCAGTTAGAGTCAGACAAGACTGAGGTGTAGGGGTCAGAACGTTAGGTACCACATAGCCTGTCACAGCCAGAGCCAGGGCACAAACCAGAACTTCAGACTCCCAAGGTGCCACCATGGTTCTTTTGAGAACGAGAATAAAATGTTGTTCCCATCTGAAATCCTTTAGAAAGAATCATCACTGTGGACAGTGGGTTTGCTGAAGAGCTGAGTGACGGTCACGCACTGTGCGTGCTATGGTACAGAGTCCTACAGGTTTGACTATTGGGGCATCCGTGTAGGATATGTGCTCCAACCCTCCCTCCTATGTGTAGGTCAAATGTCACTCTTTTTAAAAGGGTTTTACACTTACTGCCTGGGACAGAGCACACACTCATGTGGAGCCCAGAGGACAGCTGTGGGTGCTAATGTTCTCCCTGCATGGGTTGCCGGCCTCTGGGGCCAACTCGGGTTGGAAGTCAGGCTTGCTGCTGGTTGGAGAGAGCCTTTGCCTGTCTGAGCCGTCTCAACAACCAGTCAGGTGTGCTCTCCATGGCTCCGTGACCACCACAGGCTTCAGTCACAGCCTCTCCTACAGGTGGAGGTCAGTCTTCCAGGGATCCAGTGCCTCAGTGTGAGGCCTGCCTTTCTGGAGAAGGTGACTAAGCTGGAAACCCTTCCCATCCTGTTCTTTTCTTGCATTTGTTTCCCTTGTGTGAGTGTGGGTTCCCTCCCTCCCCACCCCTGCGTGTTTGAAGCAAGGTCCTACTATATATTCCAAGCTACGCTCAAATCTTCAGTGTGCCCGCCTGAGTCGGAGTGCTAGCGATTGTGCCCAGAAAACTATTATCTCTGTGTTGTTGTCGGTGTTGCTGTTTAGGATTTTTTGTTTTGTTTTGTTTTTGTATTTCTTGCAGTTCTGGGAATTAAACCCAGACCCCTATGTGGGTCAGCAAGTTTTCTAACCACTAGGCTAAGTGCCCAGCTTAGCAGTTATTTAGCTGAGAGCTCCTCTGCGGGGTAGCATGGTGCCTGTCTGTAGAACTGCAGAGATGAGCGTCTGAAGCAGCCCTCTCCCTACAGCCCCTCCCCTGCAGATTCCTTCTGCACAGCAGCCAGGCGTGGGGTGGGCCACTGCAGTGTGGAACCACGGGCTTTCTCTGGCAGTGATGCCTGGGACCGTGGGTACTGCCTTAGGAGCTTGAATTTGTCAGCGTAGTTTGTCCCAGGGTTGATGGGTCGGTCCTCACTAGTTGAAGACTTTGTGTCAGGCTGGATACAGTTTCCTTGTTAAGTTGCTTTAAATACTGATGACAAGTGAGGTATCCAGGAGACCTAAGCAATGCACACGTCCATCTTTGATAAAATCCAAAAAAACAAAAACCCTGCCTGTCTCAGAATGCTGTGGGAGTGAACAGAGAGTGGCCTCAGTACCTGGCAGGTGCCATGAGCTGTCCCACCACTGCGTCACCACCGTTGCTGGGTACTGCTCGGTGCCCAAGGTCACCTGTGGGCAGTGTGCACCAGCTTTCTCATTGTTCAAGTATGCTGCATGTAGAACTTGTTCCCGTGGTCACTATTTTTACAACTTACCTCAAAATCAAAAAATGCTACCTCATGATACTTGTGAATGCATGTCATCGAGTTTACAGTCTTCCCCATGTTGGCAGCAGCTCTCGGGCATCAAAGCTGCCTGCTGGGGCCTCCTGCCCTGCCTGAGCAAGCGCATCATCTGCAGCCTCCTGAGTCTCCCAGGTGGAGTGACACCCAGGCTGCCTCCTCCAGGCTTCCTGGGTTGCCACGGGAACAGGGAGGTAGTGGTTTTGAAACAGGTGGCCAGAATGAGTCACATGAGTGCAAGGTGGGGTAATGGCTGGATGACTTCACTGCAACTGGTGGCTCTGGCATGATCTTCCCAGCTTTGAAAGGCCCAACTGTGGCCTCTACAAAACAGTAAGAGTGCCTTCCAGCTGGTGTGCTCCACTGGACCCCAGGGAGACAGAAGCAGCTGCGCCCTTGATTCCTGTCCGGCCGAAAGGAGAAACGTCTCTGAGACGTTTCTCTACACACACATGCCTGGGCCGGCTCTAAACGGTTTTCAGTATTTCCCCTCTCTGACAGTAGTACGATGATTTTAAAATAACCTGGATATGTTTGCCACTGATTATAGTGACTGTACAAAGAAGCAGTTTCTAAGACAGTTGTAATCTCTGCAACAACTGTTAAAACCTGAATGGTGCATTTCAGCTTTATGAATCACCCATTTCATTATGAAAGCTGTTAGACCACACCATGCAGGATCAGGCTGGATGTGCACAGTGCTAGCCTTGTCCTGAGTCTCTTAGCAAGTCTTCTTCCTCCCTCCCTCCCTCCCTCCTCCCTCCCTCCCTTCCTTTTTCTTTTATTTTTTGAGATAACTTTTTACTATGGATATTTCAACCTCACACAAAGGCAGAGAGTGTCTGAGGTACCGAGTCTGCTCACCTGACCTCCCAAGCTCCCAACCTCTACTGGACGACATATGGCTCGCCTTCCCTCCCTCCCAGCAGGGAGTACGTTTGAGCAGACTTCATGCATAGTCCACTGTACGTAAGGCTAAGGTATAGGATTCTGGTTCGTTGGTTGTTTTGAGGGGTATTTGTTTGTTAGTTGTTTCGAGACAGGATCTCACTGTGCAGCCTTGGCTGTCCTGGAAATCACCATGTAGACCAGGCTAGCCTCAAACTCACAGAGACCTACCTGCCTCTGTCTCCCGAGGGCTGGGATTAAAGGTGTACATCACTAAAAATTCTGTTTTAATTAAAAAAAAAAAATCCAAGACCTAATTAACTACTACATAAGCTAATAAAAAACCTGATAGAATCACCAAGCATCCATTCTGTTCCCAGATTCCCAGATTGGCTTCAGGAATGTCTTTTTCATAATTTGAATATTTAAATTCAAATCTAAATTAGTACCCATTATGCTTGGCTAATTTGTCTCCTAAAATCCAGCTTCCCCTTAATCATTTTCATTTGAAGAGCAGTCTCACTTCTCTGACAGAAGACCCACTGTATGAGAACAGTGGCTGTACCCCGCTGGCAGCGCTGAGCATCTGTCCCCAAGTTAATGGTGGACGCGTGTCAAACAGAGTTTCTTGTCTGAGTGAACCTTGACCTGTCCCCTGGGCTGAGCCCTCCATTGCTGACCCTACCCTGCAGTCTGTCAGAGCATTCAGTACCCAGAACCTGGCCTTCATGCTCTGACAGACTGTAGGGTAGGGTCAGTCAGTTATGCAGTCTCTAGTCAATTAGAAAGATTGCTTACAAAGTCATAATTCACTTATTTGTAGGTATTTAAATTTGGCTCTTTTGGTTTTTTTGAGACAGGTTTCTCTGTAGCCCTGGCTGTCCTGGAACTTGTTCTGTAGACCAGGCTGGTCTTGAACTCAGAAACCCACCTGCCTCTGCCTCCTGAGTGCTGGGATTAAAGATGTGCACTACCACTATTTGTGTCCAATTATCTGCGGGTATTTAAAGCACAGTGATTCTGATGACATAACCCTTTTTAGGCCAAAGTGATTGCATAATTCACATCGTCCTGACATTTTTCTATTGGGGGATGGGGGGGGGGGCTTTTCAGGATGATTACTAGAAACAAAAACTAAAGTCAAATGTTGTGGCTCAGAGGTCGCCACTCAATACTTGCCCAGCAAGCTGGGCGTAGTGGCGCACGCCTTTGATCGCAGCACTCGGGAGGCAGAGGCAGGCGGATTTCTGAGTTCGAGGCCAGCCTGGTCTACAAAGTGAGCTCCAGGACATCCAGGGCTACACAGAGAAACCCTGTCTCGAAAAACCAAAAAAAAAAAAAAAAAAATCTTGCCCAGCATCCTTGGGGACCTGGAAGTGTTCCCCAACCGTGCAATGTGTGTGTGTGTGTGTGTGTGTGTGTGTGTGGTTGTAAAGACCAGCAGAAGTGGCTGGTAGAAAGTTAAAACCATTCACTCTCTGTCAGTGTCAACTAAACGCGTGCACAGCGTACCAAAGCATGTTTTAGGAGGAAGTCACAAGTAACTTTCAGCCCCTCTCCTCTTTCAAGTCCAAATTAAAGCGGCCGTGTTCCTTTGGTGATAAGAACATAATCATAACATATTCAAACAGTCTTTAATCAGGCACCTCACCCGGCCGCCTTCTGAGGGCATGCCTGTTGTCCCTTGGCCCATTTGCACCTTAGTTGCTGTAACCGGATTCCAAGCCTCCCAGGTCCTGGGCCCTGCTCTATCGTCTCCCTGGCAGTAACCGGCCGCCCCGGCCTGGCGCTGAACTTGGGAATCTGGGTCTCCTGTGCTGTGCTTGAGGCTCTTCTGCCCCTTAGGCCCACACCACCGGAAGGCTTGGGATTTTCCAACCAGAGTTAATTTCAGACTTAGATTCAGGAGTTTTGAGTTGTGCCTGGGTCTCTGGGTTTTGTGTATCATCCCACTTTTTTTTTTCTTTAAAATATATAGAAATAAATTTTATTTTATATAGATAAACAAGAATCAAATTGATGAAAGTTTTCTATGGTAATACTGAGTTCAAGATGAAAACAGTAATATTTTGGAAGTATCAAAAGAAAACTATTTTAAACCTAGAGCTTAAAAAAAAAAAAAAAACAACCCTATTTAAAGATAACATAGCCCCTAAGACTTACCAAACAAAAGCCCACATTGAAAACAGTTTAAAGTCAAATATATTTATGAAAAGAAAGAAATCTTGGAATGATTGCAAAACATTTTAAAAACAAATATCATTATATAAACTGGTAAAGCTGTACTAATGGAGCTAAGGTCAAAGAAGCAAAAAAAAAAAAAAAAACATATACAAGAGCCGGGCTTGGTGGCACACACCTTTAATCCCAGCAGTCGGGAGGCAGAGGCAGGCGGATTTCTGAGTTTGAGGCCAGCCTGGTCTACAAAGTGGGTTCCAGGATAGCCAAGGCTATACAGAGAAACCCTGTCTCGAAAAACCAAAAAAAAAAAAAAAAAAAAAAAAAAAAAGTTCCTCTACACCCTAGTATCATCCCACTTTTTAAATGTGGAATTATCCTCCTCCTCAGAGTCACTCAGGAAATGAGACGGGGAGGGGAAGGCTGTGAATCAGCTGCGGAAAACGGCAGCATGGAATGACTTAGTCAGGCCGTGTGCAATCAGGAACTAGTGTGACTTCCCGTGGTTCCAGGCACTGTAAGTCATGTGGCAGCATCTCTAGGCACCTGGCTGGCCTTCTGCCTGTTTTTCCAATTCCAAGTTTTGAGAGAAAATTGACAAGTGCTGATTTAGCAAAGGCTGCCAAAGCCTCTCCCTGCTGTCCCTGCGGGCAGGCGGGCAGGGCGCCCGCTTCCAACAACCACAGAGAGGAAACTTGGTTGCCCATCTTGAACCCCACAGAGGCTGCTGGGGGTCAAATCTGAGAAACAGCTAGGGATCGCAGAACTGCTGTCCCAGAACTTTTGGCCCTGACCTTTATTTCCCACAGCCCTCAAAGCTGTCGCAGAAGAGAGTCCAGTATGCTGTGTCGCAGGTAGCCTGAAATTCAGAATGAAGTCATTGTGTTCCAGTATTCTCCATCCCATTAAAGAGAAATAGAAAAATGTGTGGGAATGGGGCGGATCTAAAGTCTCAGTCATGTGAAGTCTATAAAACCCGTCTCTAGAGGAAAAAGCTAGAAATACAGACAACCACTAAAATTGCTCATGGAGGGAAAGAAGTTTATTGCTTTATTGGCCATGTAAGTCAGTCAATTAAACCTAAAGCCAGCCAGCTGCTTCCCCGTCTTCAGGGGTCAGAACACACAGCCCTCCATGATCATAGGTTGGCATGTGCCACACATGTTAACCAGCACAACAAATAGAACAGTGCAGTTAGGAATAGAAGCTGTGTGTTTGTACTGACTGTGCTCATTTTCTGGTTTTGGGAGACAGGGTCTCACATGTCCCAGGGCAGCCTTGAACTCACTGTGTAGCCCAGGATGGCTGAATTTCTCATCCTCCTTCCTTCACTCCCGAGTGATGGAATTGTAGGCTTATGCCACCATCCCCAGTCTATACAAGTGCTCTGACATTATGCCGAGCCATATCCCCAGCCCTGGTGCTAAACACTGATGGAATTTCAGTTGACCTTAGCACCCTTGATAACATGCTAACCATTTCCCTGGACAGGATCCTGAAAACCATATTGGCCATTTGTGACAGTCTAGTACATTACCCATAGAGAAGTTAATTCTGGATGTCCTCACACCCATACACTGTCACTTGGTCACCAGATGCTAATAACCTACATACCCTCCCTCTCCTCCTCCCACAGAGCAGTGCTCCTCATACTTCTCTGCATAGGAGTCCTCTGGGGATCTTGGGGGCCAAGATTCTGTGTTTCCAGCAATCTCGTGGCTGACGCCTAAGCCTGCTACAGACTCAGGAGCCATTGGTAATGGGATCATGGCCTGATAGGAATGCTGAGCCTCTGTATGTCACATTGGTGCTACTGTCCCTAACAGGACTTGCCTGTGCACAATGTATCCAGTAGAGATACAATGTAAGTCTACACAATGTATCCAGCAGAGATACAATGGAAGTCTACACAATGTATCCAGCAGAGATACAATGGAAGTCTATACAATGTATCCAGTAGAGATACAATGTAAGTCTACACAATGTATCCAGCAGAGATACAATGTAAGTCTACACAATGTATCCAGCAGAGATACAATGGAAGTCTTAGGTCCAGAAAGTCCAGCAGGGCATTCTACCTGTATCCAAGCCTGCATCCTTACCCAGCACTCAGCTGCCTCAGACCCTGCCTGAGCCTAGTGAGGAGCTGGGCATTCCTTCCTTTCTCTCTCAACTGGAGACTTAATAAGTATTTCAAGAGCCCTCAGCCATCCAAGTCTTCTCATAGAACCTGTGAGCCAAGTTCTAAATCTTCTTTTCACGGTATTTTTACAAGGCTCTGTGCCAGTGTCCTGCGGAGATGTCCTCCAGGGGGCTTTCTGCTGACCTACAGGGTCAGGGACCTCGGGCACTCCTTGGGCAGGAGGAGATCAAGCGCAGTAAGGTTCAAGAGGGCCTTTAGTGTCTTAGTGCTTTAGTACCGTCTGAGGGGAAGAGTAGCCACTAGGGGGCGTCACAGCAAATCTCGGCCCTGATGCCATGCTTGCCCGCAGTCAGAGTGTGGGCTTGTGGCTAGATGAAGGAGGTCAGCCTGGAGAGGCAGAGCTGCGCCTCTCATCCCCCTTGATTGTTCCAATGGAAAGCGGCAAATCAGCGTCATCTTAAAGTCTAGGCATGATTCAGGCTTTGTCATGCCCTTTTCCAGGGAAGAAATAGATATTTTCTGCAAGGATACATTGCTGTGTGAGTTTTCTGCCCAGGAGCCAGCCAGCAGAGCTTTCTGCTCACCACTGGGAAAGGGGCAGCGCTCAAGGGAGATGCTTTTGGCACGAATCCACCCCGGGTTTCTCTTGCCACGATGGCTGCCTTTGAAAGCCTGGCTGCCACTGTCCTTGGATTAGGGGAGGGGAGAGACTTGGAGGTGGCTTTCACACCTCATACTCACTTGCTTCCTTTCTCTGCGGTGGCATTTGTGGGGGTCTCACACAAATGAATTCCACCCTGATTTTAGATGGTGGGCTGTGAGCGTCCTCAGCTCTGTGATAGAGTTAGCACCCCTTTCAGTAGGTCTAAGGGTAGCCAGTGCTCTGGGGTAGGCGGCCTGGAGCCATTGCTGTCTGCTCATTTTCATCAGAATTTCTCCTTTAGTACAATAGAAGCTGTAGATAGGAGCCTTGTGTAGGATGAAGATGTTAGTTCAAGATGGGCAGATGTTAGACTGTTGTGATGGAGACCATAGTAGTTTATTAGGAGTGCCCCAACATGAATCATAGACTAAGTATTCAACTTTTTCCCTTCTGTTCCTGGAGGCTAGAAGTTCAAGGCCAACATGTGGGTGGGGCCGTCTCCTCCTGCAACTTCTTCCTGGTCTGTGCAAGGTAACTTCTTACTGTCTCCTTAGAGGAGGTGGAACTCCTCTGCAACTCCAGGTCTGCCATGACATCAGGTAGACTGAATTAGGGCCCACTCTAATGGCTTATTCACCTTAACCATCTTTTCAAAGGTCTTCCCTTCAGGGTCAATTGTGGGGAAAGTGCTGGATTTGGGGGCGCCATCCAGCCCATCACAGGGGCTTTAAGGCCTGTGGTGAATGCAGAGCTGCTCCTCGTTGTCGGCTTATTCTGGCTCTGACCTGAGAATGTTCTGTGTCCATCTTAGACAGAGAGCAGGCTGGAATTGAGTGAGAGCCGAAATTCTCCATCCCACACTCCACGTTGCTGGAGAAGGCTTGACTCCATAGGAACACTGCTTGAGGAAAAGCTGAGTGGACCTTTGCCACTTACAAGTGTAGGTCATAGCTAGGACAATGACACGAGCCTGTAATCTCAGCTACTCAGTAGGCTGAGGCAGGAGGATCACAGATGTAAAGCCTGCCTGGGTTGCAGAATGAATTCAAGGCCAGCCAGTGGGCAACTTAGTGAGACCTTGTTTCAGAATACAGAGTAAAAGGGGGTTCGAGATATAGCCCAGTGATAGAGCTCTTGCCTAGTCTGTGTGAGACTTTGTATTCAATCTCAGATACCTTAAAACCAGGACTGGGGTGGGGGCAGTGGAGGGTCTCTGCCTTAACCCTCTGGGACTACTTTAAAGCCACCAATGCCAGCAGGAACATTGGGTGGAGTGTAAGAACCCCACTGGGTCTATGCCCAGTGCCCCGACAGTCCCTTTGGGTGGCCACATGTGCCCTGTGGAGCCATCAGTTCAAGAAGGAATTGGCCCAGTCAGAGCCCCCACCATGGCTGGTGTTCTTACGGCTCGCTGTGAAGCTGAGAGAACAGGAAAGGCCACAAGAGCTCTTCACCATTCTCTACTCCCAAGAATTCCAGCAGAGCAAGGAGCTGCCTGGTCTAAGTTGATGTTTCTGTCTTGTAAAGGTCTCTACTGTGTGTGTTACCAGCCTGGCGAAGGCCCCGCTTTTGTGTTATATATTGGAAATAAACCAGGAACCCTGCAGCCCTGTTTGGACCTGGGCTGGAGGGTCAGCAGTGGCAGCCTGGCTGTGAGCATCAGTTTTCTAAGTTCTCCTCCACATTTTGTCATTTTAGAGTCTTGGGTTCTCACCACTAATACTAGTTTTGAGCAGCCACAGTGAATCAGTTGGCAGATATGTTTTTAAACCCTGGAGTATATTAGACCATCACCTAACCACCAGGTTAGGAAGTGAACGATTATAAAAGAAATAAATATAATATTTAGATGAAATCACAGGTTAAGCTGGATGGTGCCTGTAAGTAGTTATGTCTGAGCTCATGCTGACCCATGTGTCCCTTAATGTCTGACTCTCCTTTTACCCACTGCCTCTGCGGGCCTCCAGGGGCACAAGGCACAGCACGCCAGCACTCAGGCTAAGCATGTGTGGGCACAGCACTTTAGTCATGGACAGGGACAGCGAAAGCATGAATCAGGAAGGCAGAAGGCAGAGAACTGAGATATGCACGAGGCTTTGGTCAGCACCCAGCACCCAAGAGCTGACAGCACAGCAGTAAAACCCCAACTAAGACAGAAGTTGGTGCCAGGGACTGGGGTGATGCTGTGATGGGTCTGACCTTGCTTGCTTTTTTTTTTTTTTTTTTAAGAATGTGGATTTGGGGACTTTGGCTTTGAAAAGTGGTGGAATGCTTTAAATGGGGCGTAATGGGCCATCCTAGTAGGAATATGGAAAGCTTTGTTGCTGAGAGTGGTTGGAACTGTGCAGACCTGGCCCAAGAGGCTTCAGAGGAGAAGCGCTTCAGTATGAAGTTCTAGAGTTTGTTTCTATGGTGTTTTGGTGAACAGTGGGGCTGGTTCTTGTCCCTGTCTGAAGAGTCTGCCTGAGGCTAAGGTGAAGAGATTTCTATGAATTGCATGGACAAAAGAAGCCCATCGGAGACTTTGTTCTCTGGTTAAGTCTCATGAAGAACATTTTGAACAAGCATAGCAAGCCTATAAAGGAAAAATATAAAATATATGTTATTAAAGGGGCACCAGGAAGTAAAATGGAGCCGAGTCCTGTGTTCTAGGAGATAACTGATTAAGGAATGGGACCTTGGGGCAAGAGCCTACCCAGCTCAGTTTAGATCCAGGCGTGGTGGGACACTCCTTTAATCCTAGGAGACAGGAGTGCAGATCTCTGAGTTCAAGGTCAGTCTACAGAGCAAGATCCAGGTCAGCCAAGCTTAGGCAGTGAAGGAGCTGGAAAAGGGGAAGCTGGTGATAATGTAATAGAACAAGGGGGCCATGTTCCAGCCCCAGCAAGCAGCAGACTCAGCCATGTGTCTCTGGATTTATAGTCAAGAGGAGAAGGAGACTCCTGGGACAGTGCTGGTTAACTGGAGCTAAGAAATAAGGGGTAATTAAGAAGAGACCAGCATCACTGAGGTGAAATCTTCTGGGAAGTGTTTTATCAGAGCGCAAAGAAGCTGTGTTCCAAAGATAGCCAAGGTTGTATCTCCTGCTACAGCTGGAATGTGTAAGAGTCACCCAGGTGGTACTGGTTTTGAAGGCATGAAGGGGTCATGGAGAGCAGCCAAGGCTTGGCACTGTGAGAGACCATAGAAGGCCATTGGTGAAGGTGCAGTCTCAGTTACAGTTTGATGTCCCAGGACTGAAGGGGTCATGCAAAGGATTTGAGGCTTGGTGCCATGTAGAGAACCTATGAGAGGCTATTGGTGAAGCCTAGTTGCAGCAGAAGACCTGCAAGATGATCACCAAGAACAGCAGCATCAGTGAAGTAGATCTACCTGAGCTTAGAGTGATACAGAGGGCAGAGCTGGAGAAGTGACGCCAGCCCTTTGGAGGAGCCCAGAAGATCATGTGTGGATCCCAGACATTGAACAAAGAAGCTGTAACACTGAAGTTGCCTAGGAAACCCCAAGATGTTTGAGATGTCAGAGCCGTGGGCTATCTGCTGAGGAAAGCTGCTAGCAGGGAGTGGAACCAGCCCAGGAGAAAGAAGTTTGTTGCAGTTAACAAAGATGAAAAGGAGTTCGAGATCTGACGACCTCCTTGAAATGAGTTTGGAGTTTGTCCATCTGGTTTCCTGCCTTGCTTGGGGTTACAGTTGAGTGATCGGATGGACTCAGAAGAGAGCTTGAACTTTGGACTTTAAACATTGTTGAGACTGCTACAGACTATAGGGACTTTGGAAGTCTTTATGTGTTGTGCATTTGGTGTGTAAATGTGTACTCTGTCAGTTTATGTGCACCACTTGTGTGAGACCATACAAGGCCAGAAGAGGGATCTATGCACCCACCACACCAATACAGCAACAACCATAAAAAACAGTACTTAGGATCTCAAGCATATGTCAGGCATATGTCAGAATGTGAGGATATTGACTGTACTGTAACATCATGTATGTTATAGCTCAGTAAAGCTGTCAGAGTACCATGCTTATATTTAGCCTGTTCAAGAGCTGCCTTCACATTGATGTCATGCCTCCCTTTCAGGTCAGAAGGATGGGGACGAGAACTGCCATTTGACTAGAACAGAACCCTCACTCCTCCAGCGTAGAGCCAGCTAAGTCAGCCTCACAAGTGGCTTTGAAAGCAAAAGTACGCTGCAATTAAGACACTGAGTGTCTTAATTCATTGTTCCTTAATGAGCCAAGAAAACGGGTTGGGAATCCATAGACTCTTAAAACCCTGGTTTTGTTTGTTTGTTTGTTTGTTGTTTTTGGTTTTTTTCAAGATAGGGTTTCTCTGTGTAGCCTTGGCTGTCCTGGAACTCACTCTGTAGACCAGGCTGGCCTCAAACTCAGAAATCCGCCTGCCTCTGCCTCCCAAGTGCTGGGATTAAAGGTGTGCACCACCACTGCCCGGCTAAAACCCTTGTTTTAAAGCTGAGTATCTGGGGGTTTCTTACTTAGCTCAGGCTCTGACAAACTACCACTGACTGTGGAGGCATCACAGAGCACCAGGACTGGGTGGCTTAGCACGGAGGATTCCCATGTCCCATGCATGGGACTTCATTGAACCCACTCCCTTCCTCAAGCCCCCCTCCAACTGCCATGGTTATGGACGGCAGAATTCAGCCCATAGCGGTGGGGAGATTAATCTCTCATTTCCCTCCTATGTCATAGGTTGACTCTCCGTGTACCTCCTAGGGTATTCCTAGGGAGCAAGTGAGGGGAGAGAGAGGAGAGGCCGGCTATGCTCAGAGGGTGGCAGATGGAGAGGCTCTGGTTCTAGTGGAGAAACCTGTTCTGGGGTGACAGATCATTGTCAGAGCCTGTGTGGTGGGAATCCCTGGCCAGGTCCTCAGTGACCTGGTTCTGCTGATGGTGGCAGCTGCTGTCTCGTGGCACCTTGTGTCCTTTTTCGAGACTATTGTTATTTCATCTTTGTCCGCACATGTGTATGTGTGTGTGCATGTAAAAACAGGTGTGCACATAGCATAGAACATGTCTAGAAGTCACGGGACAACCATGGGGGTCGGGACTTACTGCTCACTCTGCTTGAGACAGTCTCTTGTTCACCCCTGTGCCCCTCTAGGTTAGCTGCTTGTCAGCTTTCAGGGACTCTCGTCTCTGCCTCCCATCTCTCCATAAGAGAGCTGTGGTTACAGATAGCACAACTGTGTGTAGCTTTATGTGGTTCCAGAGATCCCGCATGTGTAACTAGTACTTTACCCAGTGAGTCACTGCCCTGGCTCCCAGGGCCTGCAAAAATCAGTCTAGCTTACTGTGTGACTCTTTCCTATAGAGAGACCCCCGAATAGTATCGGAGCTGTGTCCTCATCAGGGACAGCCCGTTCCTCAGTCACTTCTCCTAAGTCACTTCATGACCAGTCACTGGCTCCACTGTTCTCAGTTTCCAGACATGGTAATGGGTCAGTGGCCTCTGACCTTCTCTGTTTCCCCTCTCAGTGGGAAAAACATGTTCTCTTTCCACATCTGAAATAGAAACGAAATTTCTTGTAAAATATACATCTGTGGGAGGAACCCATTGCTATTCTAACCCTGCTTCCTCCTATTCTTGAGTTCCTGGTCTGCGGGCTGTTGCCTGTGACTTCCAACTTCCACTTTCCGAGTTGCAGTTGCGGCTAACTGCATACCTAAGGGTGCTATGCTAGAGAGGGAAGCGCTTGTTTTCAGGCTGCAGTTTTTGAGCTGCAGGTTTTCTTGTTGAGATTTGTTTGTTTTGTTTTGTTTTGTTTTTTCATTGACTTCTAGAATAAACAGGAGGGCTGTTGGTTGGCACTCTAGTATTTTGGTGTGTGTGTGTGTGTGTGTGTGTTTCAAGTAATTTAATTATACCAGCAATTATTTGTCAGTTACAGCCTACTTAGTTTGAAACAAAGTTTCTATACTATTTAAACTAGCTTCTTTATTTTTTTTAAATAAGGAGGAAACTGTCATCACACCATAAGATCAACTTTTTAAAGTCATTCCTTCTTAGCCAGTGTGTAGCAAATTCTTGACTGAGGAACTGGCAGAAGTAGAGAGCTTTTATGAGATGGGGTTTTATTTAATGAGGTTTTATTTAACAACGACAACAACACCCTATGGCCCGAAAAAACTGTTGAATCTTCTGCTGCGGTTTTGTTCCGAGACGGCCTCAAGCCTGCCCTGTTATCTCAGGAAATCCCTCCTGTTAGCAGGCCTCAGCTGGCGGGAGAGCATTGTATGTGTGTGAGCATTGTGTGTGTGTGAGCATTGTGTGTGTGAGAGCATTGTGTGTGTGTATGTATGAGCATTCTGTGTGTGTGAGCATTCTGTGTGTGAGCATTCTGTGTGTGAGCATTCTGTGTGCATGAGCATTCTGTGTGTGTGTGAGGACTCAAGACCAACTGAAACCTTTCAGCACTCCTACCTGCGTGTGCCAACCCACCTTTTGAGTTGTGGGCAGTATAGGGACCTACTTGGTACCTGTTTGAAGTGACACATTTCCCAGGTGTTGTATATTAAAAGAGGCCATTCTTTCCTGCTGAATGAGAAATTAAATGAGTGCATTTGGTGTGCTGGGCTATTCTCGGCATGTTAGGACAAACTGCTTAATTTTAGACCCCGAGTTACCAGTCTCTAAGGATACCCTCCCAGAAGATCTGGCAGTCTCCATGAGGCTTCGCACTGCGGGAACAAGTAGAGGACAGTGACTGGTGTTCAGGACAATCAAGAGAAGGAGCCAGCAGGGCAAGAGCTGGGGGTGTAGGGAGAGGAGCCCAGAAGGCAAGTGACAAGGTCTCACGGACAGAGATCGCTTCATCTGAAGCACTGAGCGAAAACAGGGCTCTCAGAATATTTAGACACTGGGTCTTCCTACCTGGTGAGCTCCGTTTTCCTCAGACACACGCAGCAAGCATGTCTCAGTGCCTGCTTCTGCCTCTGAGAGGCCCTCCATACGCTGCCCCCTTTCTGAATGGCCTTGTTAGATTGGGGTCAGTTCACACTCCACAGGGACCAAGGCCCCGTCTACAACAGCACCATCCTTTATTAGCAGATGTCAAGTATTCAGAGTGCCCCTGAGAGCTCTGAGACACCAGGCAGGATCCTGCCTGCCGAGCTGCCAAGCTGCCCACTCTGCCCGGCTGTGGTCGGCCCACTGGGCAGGAAACAGCTGAAAGGATCTGTATCAGGCAGGACCTCCAAAACCAAGTTCTCAGCACAGGAGGGACAAAGGGCAGGGACTTCAAGACAAAAACAGAGATAGAGGAAGATGGGAAAGGGAGCGAAGGAGAGGGCAAGGACCAAGGACTGCCTCTGGATAGAGGACACAGACATGGCCCATAGCAAATGAGTTTATAAAGGTAAAGGGGAAACCCCACGTTAGGATAAGGAGTTTTAATTAGACATGTTAATTAGGTTGATTGCTGGACTTTAATACTTTGACAGCTGGACCTTGGTAGTCAGCCTCCGAAAGAGGAAGTGACCAAATAAGGGAATGGGCTTTAGGGACTAGCTTCAGGAGTATAACCCCACGGGTTTAGCAAGGCAGGGGTAATGGGGAGGAGGGCAAGGCCGGCCAGAGCCATGTTTGCCAGGCCTGCCATACTCAGGCCAGCCAAGGTCCTTCACAGAACTATGGGGTGGTGCTGATGCTGAGAGTGGTGCTTATGCACAGAGCTATGGGGTGGTGCTGATGCTGAGAGTGGTGCTGATGCACAGAGCTATGGGGTGGTGCTGATGCTGAGAGTGGTGCTGATGCACAGAGCTATGGGGTGGTGCTGATGCTGAGAGTGGTGCTGATGCTGAGAGTGAGGATGAGCCTAGCCTGGCCTGTGACTCTGCCTTGACACTGCACTTGTTTTTCCTGAGGGGACACGTCCCATCGATGGCCTGTGTGGTGCTCAGCTGTAGCACACAGGGTGATGCTGCACCTGCCCAGCTCTTACCCGAGGTTGTCACTGTTAAGTTCTATAGGAAGTTCCAAAACCCCAAGACATCACACAAGCGTTCTCACTGACCTTCCTGTTATTCAGGGACAGGCCTTGGTGCGGCCCCTGTGGGACCTCCCTCCCCTACCCACAGAAGGCCTTTGCTGCTCCTTCCCAGTCCCTCCCCACTGCTTACTGTTCTTAGCTGCCATGTAGACTGGGACTCTAGCTGAAGTGGGCGCCTCCCCTCGGGTCAGCAGGCCCCTCCCACAAGGAAGAGGCTTAGAAGCACTCACAGAAGGAATGCTAAAAAAAAAAAAAAAAAACTTACATACAGAGATCAGAACCCCTACAGTCGTTTCTCCCCCTTCATTTTAAACTTGCAGCATTTTCTACCTCAGCCATTCTCCAGTGTGCTCAGTGCTGCAGCACCCATTGTCTGTCCTCTAAGCCCCGCCTCTTCTTTGTGGGTTGGTATTTTAGAGTCTACAGCAGCCACATCCATCCAAGCATTCCAGAGACCCAGCCACCTCCTGGATGCCCGGAAGTAGCTTAGGTGTTTCTTTTCCAGCCCTTGGGGAGTCACATGGACAGCCTGGGTTGTTAAAGGGACACATGTGGACCCATTGTCATTGTCATCTGGGCCAGCAGCAGGCTCCCTCACATGAAGTGTCCAGGGCAGGCTTTCCAGCCAGAGTGGGGCTTCTAACTTCCTATTAAAGGATGAATGAGCCAGGAAAGGGTGAGGGAGATGCCCCCAGTGGGGGAGAGTTTGATTCAGAGCACCAGACATGAAGACAGCCTTAGGGAACATCAGTGATCCAGGACAATGTGGCCAGAGCTGGTCACAGGTGAGACAGGACCAGAGCTGAGAGGTGGCAGGAGCTAGGACATGGTCCAGAGCAAAGCACATGTGGGCTTGTCATTCCTCACATCTCTCTTGGGGGTGTCCATAGGGGCTGGCTGGTATTTTCAGTGGTGATGTCTGTGGTCATGCAAGTATACATGTGAGCACAGAAGTCGGGTTCAGTTTGGTCAGCATTGTACCAGATGGCTCATTCTCCACATCAATGGTGCTCCAGCAGTGCTCCAGCGGTGCTCCAGCTTGCACAGTGCTGGTCACCTAGAAGGCTTGTTAAACACCTTTCCAAATCAGTAGCCATGTGTGTCTGTTTCTGTCGCTGTGGAACAAGTTACAGCAGGTGGTTTGCCCCATCAGGGTCTGACAGGTCTGGAGGTGGAAAGACCAGGCACGCTCACGAGGCGCTCTCCCTCTCCGAGGCTGGTCTGCACTGCTGTCAGGAATCTGTGGAGGAGACTCTACTTCTCAGCACGCTCAGATCCTTCTCTCTGAGGTGGCCTTGCTCCTCAGGGCACTTGCCTTCCTTGCCAGTCGGCTCCTCCATTGTCAGAGTCAGCATCAGAGAGAGAAGGTCTCACCAGCCTTGCTTGCTTTTCAGACAGGCAGTTGCCCAGGGGCAGAGGTTAGCAGGTGGCGACATTCAGTATGCACTTTCAGGAACAGGTCCTGATGGCACACAGCGCCAGATACATTGAATAAGAATTAAGAAACAAAGAGAGGGAGTGCCAGGGTCCTACAGTCACCTGACCTTAGGTTCACCCAAGAGGCCCGCCACCTTCTGGTAGCACCAAGCTTTCAACAGGGTCCCCTGAGGAGCCTTTCACACTCAAAGTTCAGCAAAGCCTGCTCTTATATTCATGCAGATGGAAAAGCAGTGAAGGCCGACCCTCCGTGCTTGTTTCTCATCTGATTAGCTGCAACTCTTGCCTCATGAGCACGTCTGGGAAATGCCCTCTTACTGTTGCTGCAGAAGGGTGAAAGTTCACTGCTTAAAGAGAAAGCAGTGAATGTTGCTCCTGGGTTTCCATCTCTGCAGAGGCATTTTCCTGGACTTTACTTGGCCCAGAGGCTGTACAGAGCCTCTGTTCCAGAGGCCACACATCACTTACCTCATAAGAGCAAGTGTCCTAAAGCATGTACACGGCTTTTTACCTTTCCAGAAGCCATAGGATGTCCGCTGAAGCACTCAAAGGAGCCCTCCACATCCCAGGGCAGGGGACACACATTCCCCTGGGGGGGGGGGGATGGCAAAGGTCATGTGACCATGAGGATGGTGTTGCGGATGTCTTTTGAAAATGGTTTATAGAGGCAGTCTTACCACAGCTGCCCGCAGCTTTCCAGCCTACCTCATCACACTCAGCCTCCTGCCCACCTTACATACACTGTTCTCCAGGCCCAGAGTCTGGCATATGGCCTAATAAAAGATTTCATCTAATAGATTCATTTATTTATGTTGATGTTCAAGATAGGATGCCCTAACATCCAGGATGTAAGTGAGGCACCCCCACTCAGCCACAACCAAGGCTGTATCACGTGAGTATTCCAAGTGAATGAAGTAGATGAGCCTTTCAGAAAAGCAGCTGGCTTCTTAGATGCTGCATGAAATACCAACTTTTCAGATAGGAATGAGAAAGCAAAGGTGTATTTTTCCGTTTGGAATCTCGCCCTAACCTCAAATCTTTTCTCTACCGACAGTACTGTCCCTGCACTGGTTGATTGAGTTGGGCTCCTCACATAGTGGACTTAGCCTTTGTTGACCCCTGTCACCTCATCCCTGAACACCTATGCGTCTCTTTAAATTCTCATGTGTGCACATTCATGTTTACATACATGCCTGTGGCGGTCAGAAGCCAGCCTTGGGTGGTCTTCTGTAGGCACTTTTTCAAGGCAGGGAATTTTACCGCCCCGATGCCCAGTGGGATAGGCCGGCCCTAGAATCCATCTCTCCCTACCTTCCAAGTGCTGAGATTACAAATGTGCATCACCATGCCCAGCTTGGTGCTTGTTTGTTTTGTTTTGTTTTTCTCGTCTCAACATGTGTTCTTGGGATTGGACTCCAATCCTCATGATTGCTAAGCGAGAGCTGTACCAACCGAGCTGTTCCCCAGTCCCCTTCACAATCCCTTGTCACCCAGCCTTCAGTCCTGTCTCCCAAGCTGCAGTGCTAACCCTGTCTGTGGGCAAGAATTGTGCTGTAGGCATTTGGAACCTCTAGTTAACTATTGGGTCCTGTACTGCACCCTTGGTAATGGCTGAGTCTTTTCTGACTGATTTGACTGGGAGCTACTGGAAGGAGTTACTATGCATTCCTCCCCTACAGATCTCCACAGAGCCTGTGATTGGTGCTATGTGCCCTTCAGCAAATGCTTGTGAAGGAGTTTCAGTGTTCTGGGGTACATAGCTTGGTCTCCCCTTAGTTTAGTGGAAGAATCCAATCATCATGTAGTGAGTACTAAGGATCTAGGGTTCCTTTACACAATGTGTGATGGAACAAGCATGATCCCAGCATGCTGTACTCCTTAGTTCTTATTGACAATTTGTCACAAGCTAGCGTCACCTGGGAAGAGGGGAACCTCAACTGAAGCATTGTGTCAATCAGATGGTGTGTGGGAAGCTCTGTGAAAGACTGACTTGATTAATGATCAAAGTGGGAGTGCTCAGCCCACTGTGGGCGGCACCATCCCCATTGAGGTGGGCGTTGGCTTCATAAGCAGAGCAGGAGCCTGCAAGCAAGCCAGTAAGCAATGGTGTCCATGTTCTCTGCTTCCATTTCTGCTTGAGTTCCTGCCTTGACTTCTTTCAGTGATAGATTGTGACCTGAAACAAAGCTTTCCTCCACAAGTTGCTTCTGGTCATGCCGTTTATCACAGCAACAGAAAAGCAAAGTAGAACATGCAACAGATCTTTAATAAGTGATAGTCAGATGGACACATTTATCATTCTCTTTCTTTGAGACTTGAAAGCATGACTGATGTAGGTCCTGGACTTTGGCCCTGGGAGTTTTCCTCTGTAACTGACTTCTTGCCTGGAATTTTCCCTTTAGCAATACATTCCTTTGGAGTTGAGACTTTGATCTCCAGAATTTGCTGATTAAATACAAATTCTCTTGGAAGGCCTTGTACATTAAACAGCTGTTATCATTAGTGCTGTAATGGGGAAAGTTTGTTGGGTAACATTCTAGCCTTGTTAGAAGGGTGATTCCAGGGAAGGAGCCAGGGAGAGAGAGACAGAGACAGAGAGAGAGGCAGAGAGGCAGAGACAGAGACAGAGATGATCCCAGTGCCTTAGAGAAGTGGGAACAGAGATGAGCGGGAGATACTCAAGAGCAGCGCCCACACAGTGGCCCCTCCAGCCCAGCGGGTGTTAGAGCCTCATTGCTGGCCTCACACTGGTGTCTGCGGAATGTTCTGTGCTCTGAGGTCTGCTCACACTTATGCAGAGCCTGGCCCAGCCACCTATGGCACATCACCGGACAGAATCAAATGACCTCAAATGACTGTCCCCTGGCCCTGATTGTACTGCAGACACCTCAGCCAATACAATGCATTACCTGGGTATTTCACTAAAGATGGTTCGTAGAACAGGTTTTTGTTGTTGTTGCTGTTGTTGTTGTTGTTTTGGTTT
>NC_034601.1:83419029-83421737 GCF_900095145.1 Mus pahari | reverse complement strand
AAAAAAAAAAAAAAACCACCAGGCATGGACTGGGGTAAAACAGCTCAGTCAGTCTGTAATGAACTTCTCTTGCAAGTGTGAGAACCTGAGCTCAGTCCCCAGAAACCAGACACAGCAAGCTGGGTACGGTGATGTGTGTCTGTGGGCCAAGCTGGGTACGGTGATGTATGCCTGTGGGCCAAGCTGGGTATGGTGATGTATGCCTGTGGGCCAAGCTGGGTATGGTGATGTATGCCTGTGGGCCAAGCACTGGGTGGGGCAGAGCCCAGTGGGCCTCTGGAATGGTGCCTAGCCAGCCAAACCTACTTACTGAATTTCAGGCCAATGAGAATCCTTATTTCATGAATACAAAGTGGATAGGCTCTGAGGAACTAACTATAGCTGGTATTATATCTGTGATCTATACACACATGCATACCCACCCATGTGCACACACACATGCATGTGCACCCATGTGAACACACACAAGACCAAAATTATGATGAATTTTAGCTAATAAATATAGTATAAAATTAATGGCCATAATACCAAATCAGTCTTCTAACCTTGAACTTTATGTAGCATATCTGTTAACCTTGACTACTAACATATAGCATCCAGTAAGGGAAGGGAAAAAACAAAAGCTCTGTTGTTATTCAAAACCTAGTTAATATGCACTGTGGAAATTTTGTAAATCCAATAAGCCAAGAAAGAAAACACAGCCATCTCCCTTATTATTCCTGTTTACTGTATTCTTTTTCTTTACCAAGCTGTCACAACAATCCTATTAATAATTATTATTAACAATTTGACAGTAAACCTTAGCGTCATTTAATATTAAATATTTTCACTCCTTCTTAAGTAGCTTTATTCTCTATTGAATGGATTTAGCATCTCTTTTTTCTTAAATGCATTTTAACATTTTTTCATTTTTATTGTCTGGTCATTAGTTCATTTGCCTAAAGGGGCAAGTGTTCATCTTCATCGACTGCTGTGAGTTTTGTTCCTAGGAGTGAGCTGTTGGGTCAGCGTGAGGGTTTTAATGGACACTAATGAGAGAGAGCTCAGACTAGCTTTATCCACCTCCCTTCAAGCCACTTTCTTAGGGAGACGAGCTAACGCGCCTCGTGGGTGCCAGTGGCTTTCTTGTGGTTTAAACAGTGCCCCAGTTGTCAGAGTTTTCAGATGATTAAAACAAACAAATAAACAAAACCCTACCCAATTCTTTGAACTCTTGTCTTGTTTGGAAGGCTGGTGCTCTCGATGTCCCTTCAGGAATGAAGATTTGTCCTCGACTGCCTTCAGTCATCGCCTTCCTTAGAAATTACTTGAGCTGAGGGCAGCCACTGTAGCCACTGTGCCTCGTGACAACACGGAACAGCAAGGGCCGTCATGCCTGCTCCAGTGAGAGGCGTCCACGGGGACCAGGACTACAAGCTAGCTCTCCATCTGCCTGGGCCCGGCCCCTCCTCTTACCCACAAGCCTCCTCACACAAGAACTTCTTCTGTAGGGAAATCAGGCATCCAGTCAACTGGCTGGAGAGTGGGTGGTTGAGCTGACAAAGTGGATCACTGTAGGTATGAAATACTTCCCTTCCATGGTGGCTGAGGGGCTGCAGGGACTCCATAACCATTTCTCAGAAGAACCCAGGTGGCTCACCCTAGAGGATGTTTTTTAAAAACATAAAGCCAGGTTGAATGGGCTTCACAGTTACTTTCAACCTAAGATGATTTACCAATGTGACCTACATCTTTACATAAACAGTTTAAAGTGCTAGCTTCCCAAGATGACCTTTAAAAAAAAAAAAAAAAAACTAAAAATCCCAGGGCCTGGGACCTTGGCTCAGCAGTTAAGAGCACCTGCTGTTCTTAGCAAGGACCCAGGCTCAGTTCCTAACACCCACATGGTGACTCACACCATCAGTAACTCCAACTCCAGGGGACTTGATGCCTTTCTCTGGTCTCCATGGACACTGGCACATATCCACACGCATGTGGACACGGGGCACATGTGTGGTGCACTGTCTTTATACGTGCAGATAAAGCACTCGTGCATGTAAAATAAATCTTTAAAAAAAGAAAAATGCAAGCTGCCTCCTGTGAACTACCTTCAGCCCACCCCCAGCCCTTCCCTCTTGAGACGAGGCCTCACTGTGTAGCTCTGATTGACCTGGAACTTGGTTTGTTGAACCGTCTGGCCTTAAACTCATAAAGATCCCCCTGCCTCTCCCTCTCAAGTGCTGGGATTAGAGAGTTAAAGATACCCACCAGCACCCTGGCTATCCTCTGTCTTCTAATAACAGGACTTCCTGCTTTCATTTGTTGCAAGCTAATTCTGTGGAGACCCTATAAATGTTAGGGTCCTGACTTTCAGCCACTGTCTCCTCCATTGTGGAACCCCCAAGAGAAAGAACGTGAAGGACGGGGCAGAGGGCTGGTGTTATTTGGGCGCAGTTTACAGAGCACAGTCATATGGTGACTTGGCTTGTGTCTGCAGGGACTTGTGGGAGCTTGTGCTGCAGGGGCTTGTGGGAGCTTGTGCTGCAGGGACTTGTGGGAGCTTATGCTGCAGGGACTTGTGGGAGCTTGTGCTGCAGGGACTTGTGGGAGCTTGTGCTGCAGGGACTTGTGGGAGCTTTGCTGCAGGGACTTGTGGGAGCTTGTGCTGCAGGGACTTGTGGGAGCTTATGCTGCAGGGACTTGTGGGAGCTTGTGCTGCAGGGACTTGT
>NC_034601.1:83390884-83418859 GCF_900095145.1 Mus pahari | reverse complement strand
TGCTGCAGGGACTTGTGGGAGCTTTGCTGCAGGGACTTGTGGGAGCTTTGCTGCAGGGACTTGCTTGTATCCTATACTGGATTAGGAAGCAGAGATGGTCCTGAAGGAGAGGTGGGCTTAACCGTCAAAGGCTCTCCCACTAGCCTATGCTCCTCAGCTAGGTTGCACCTCCTAATGGCTCCTTAGCCTTCCAGAACAGTGCCACCTGAGCCTGTGTTTAAACACTTCTCCTTCATATGGTAACATAATTTCTTACTGGCGATTGCTATTGGAACCAATAGTGGTTTCTGTACAATTGAGTGGTGTCTCGGTCATCCCCATCCCCTTGACTGTCTTATAATTCTCTGGAGCTTACAGTATGTTTTCAGGAAAGAAAGACCATTGTTCAAGTGCCCAGCAAGTCACCAAGGAGAGTGGCATCCCTGTGACTGGGCTCTGAAAATGAAAAGGGAATAAACACTTCTAAAGACCTGCTGTCAGAAGTTGACAGGACAACGCTTTATAGGTGGGGCAGTGCAAGCCATGGGGTGGCCAAGCTGCCCTGCCTGTGTTAGAGCACCCCACCCAGTGAGACACCCATGGGTAGTGACACTGGGACACTAGTATTGGAGAATATCAGTATGTCCCAAGGTCATCCACATAGCTCAAACCACACAGGGCACATAGCTGTATAGCCATGTCCTCTCCCTGTTCTACCAGAAAAATCTGAAATTCCGTTTCTGCATGAAAGCTCCCAGTGTGTAAACATTGGCAACTGCTCTTCTTCAGGTTGTGAGGTGGCTGCCACTGGGTGGGAACTACTAACCAGGCCTTTGTGTTGAGGGAGCAAGGACAGCTCTGGGTCTCCCACATTCTAGTTCAGAGCATGAGCCCAACTCCGGAACATGAACATCGGCTTCCCTCTGTAACTTGATGGCAGCCCCCTGGTTTCCCTAAAGGGCACCCAAGTTGCAGTGGGATTGTGTTCGTCATATGACAAAGTGTCCCCAGCACTTTCCCATCATGTCACTCTCCTGAAGGATGAGGGAGCAGGGGATGGCATATTTCAGCATGCAGCAGCTTATCGGACTTGAAATTAGTCAGCAGAGGGGGAAGCAGGAAGGACCTGAGGACGGGCTGTATGCTGCTTCCGCCCAGGACCTGGAAACCAACCGTGGGCAGTGATGGAGACAGCAGGGAAGGCCACACAGCACATTTCTCCCAGATCTTACTTCTGAGCTGCCTCCCAAATCTGAACCTCAGTTGGGGACTGGATTTTCAAGGAGGGGTTGTTGTGTTTTGTTTTCTTTCTTTTTTAGACAGACTTTCATGTAGCCCAGGCTGTTCTGGGTCTCACGATTTAGCCAAAGATAACCGTGAATTTCTTATCCTCCGGCCTCCACCTTCCAAGAGCTGGGATTACAGGCGTGCATCACACTGGTGCGTGCAGTGTGGGGGGTCAAACCCAGGGCTGAGGAGCGCCCGGCCCTGAGGCTGAGTTTCTGTCCAGTGTTAGGGAATCACAGGTTCTAGCCCGGCCTCCCTGTTCCCCTCCTAGAGCAGTTCCCCCCTCAGTGACTGCCAGTTTCTCTCCAGGCCTCAGTGTTGGCTGTGTCCCCAGGCTGCCTGGAGGGAACTTCCAGAGGTTTTCTCAGTCCTGAAGAGAGTGGGAATGGGCTGCTGCCTGGGTAGGGCAAGCTGAGGAGTGCCCCCCTCCCCCCCCCCCACCAGAAAGCAGCTCATACTCGGGGACGGACTTGTTGGAAAGATTGAGTTGAGGATTGGGAAAGCCATTTGACACCTGGATGAAGGAAGACAGCCATGTGGGTGAGCCTGCAGAGGAGGTGGGTGTCGTCAGCAAGCGTGGCCAGGGTCCCCACAGGCAGTAGCCCAGGCTTTGTGTGAGATCTAAGCATCTGCCTTTGGGTGAGATTGCATCAGAGCAGAAGATAAAAGTCATAGAAGCAAGTGAGTCGAGTCTGGGAAGAACTGACGGGGATGGCTAAGCATTGGCTCTGGCCTTGGAATCTCCAAATCAGCGCTGCCTCCCTTAATCTGAAGTGATGTCAGAGTTGCCTCCCTTAATCCTCTGTGATGGTCTCCAGGTTGTTAGAAACCACCGATTGCCCATGGCTGGTTCTCAAGCTTTGCAAGCAGTGCTTTTCCAAGAAGTTACAGAGGGAAGGTGATCTTTATGTGCCCAGGAAAAGTTGCAGTAATAAAGAAATAGGATTCCAAGCACCGATCCTGAAGCAGCCCTCCCCCTCCACAGTTCCTGCGGCAGCCCTACCCCCACAGCTCCTGCAGCAGCCCTACCCCCTACCCCCACAGCTCCTGCAGCAGCCCTACCCCCTACCCCCACAGTTCTTGCAGCAGCCCTACCCCCTACCCCCACAGTTCCTGCAGCAGCCCTCAGATCTTGGTCAGCATCCTTCTGAGAGCACTGTCTAGGAGTCTGCACTAACAGACTTCCAGGTGCCCTGGTTTTTCAGTTCCCTAGTGAGTTTGTAGACTGGCAGGGTAGACATATAGGGCACATCAAAAGGCTCTTGGTGGCATATTTTCTTCCCCTACTTTTCTCTCCGTTGGAGAATCAGAGAGTCTGTCTGCAGGCTCCTATGAGACCCTCTAAGAAGCTACGTCCATTTTACCTCATAGACCTGATTCTCCTTGGAGTCCCTCTGCCCCTCACCATGCTGTCTGAAAACTTTTGATAAGCTTGTTTTGGCGACAGTCTGCCTCAGAATCCTGGTGATTGACACGCACCTTCTGCTCAGCATCCCAAACATTTTTAGTATAAATTCATCTAAATCTTTTGGTGTTGGCAGCCCTGGGTAATCTGGCAAAGCAAACACCGGAACACCGTGGCTGGTTCTTACATAACCCCACGGCTGGCAGCAAGGCGCCAGGCTCCGAAATTAAGCAACACTTGCTCATCTGAGAAGACGTGTGTGTGTGTGTGTGTGTGTGTGTGTGTGTGTGTGTGTGTGTGTGTGTATTAATGCGTCCTGTTTGTTCTGCTCACATATATTGTTCATAATTACTGACTTACTTTGAATAAAGCTTTCAATGTGGAAGGTTTGGCTTAACTTGTGGACATTTAAAAGCTGACACTCCACCTAGCCTAGAGAAGACCTTCAGGAGATAATGAGATGGGGTGGGGGGATGGGGGGATAGGGCTGACTGATTCAGACTGGTAGTTACAAGTAGGCCTGGCACTCTGGACAGAAGGGGGGGGTACTGTCATCTGCGCTCTGGTACCCCCACCCCTCACAGGCACAGGACCTGGCTGGACATGCTTATTGGTTATAAGCTGCATTCTTTCCATTTCTTCCTCCTTTTCTGATAAAAAGAAAAAGTGTTTAGCTGTGGAGCAGGGCTCCCCCTCAGGCTCAGACCCCGGATTCTCTGTCAGACTTCTGTTGCCCTGGCAAATGCCTGCCGTCCTCTGCCATCTTTCTTGTCAAAGAAAGGACATTCTTTGCTTGGATTCCTTGAGCCCTTTAGGAAACCCACAAATGGTGCCCATCCCTGGCCCTGCAACTACAGTAGGGAAGTTTTCAAAGGAGGCTCTTGGGTGCTCTTCCATCATCCGCTGAGAGCTGGGCCTTTCATCCAATGAAGCACATGCGGAGCTGGTAAAAACACTGCACTTCAAAACAAACCCAACTTTCCCCATTTTCCTTAAAAAACAGCTCACTGACCAAGACAGATTTCAAAATGTTTCTCTGATGCCCAGCAAGACACATCAGTTGAGGTTTTTCAGGAAATAACAGGGCTAGCAAGACTTGCGTTGCCAGGTCTCTCAAAGCCCTAGGACTCCCTGGAGGCTAATAGCTGTTTACAGCCACAGACCTTCCTCCCTCCTTTGTAACATTTTCCATCTTAAGCCAGAAGCACGTTGTCTGGGCGGCTGAGTGGAATTACTACCAGTGGGAACTATGCCGCAAGAGGGGCGGTAAAGAGGCTCAGCAAACCTTAGCGCCTTTTCCACCCTCCGAGCAGAGGTAATTAGCATAGGGAAAATGACTAAGGTGTTGACGTCACCTCTTTCCAGTAGAAACTTACACTCTGTCCCTGTCTGCCCGAGGGCATGCGGGACTTGACTCAGGAATTTGCTGTCTACAGGACGCTCTGGAAGCCTAGCCCTCCCCGCCCCCAGGGGGCTGGCTCTCCACGGAGCTTTATAAGCTGCGGCCGGAGAACGGACCCGTGGTCTCGCTCGCTCTCTTGCAAAGGAATCTCCAGCTTGGGCTTGACTGAGAGCGAGTCGTTCGTTAAGCGTCTGCCCTGTGAAAAAGCAGAATGCATTTTAGGGACTTTAACTACAATTTTAGCTCCCTGATTGCTTGTGTGGCAAACGATGATGTCTTCAGCGAAAGTGAGACCAGGGTAAGCCTTCTGACGAACTGTGATTTCTGAGCATTTTCCAAGCACGAGGCTAATCACAATTAGCCAAAATACTCAGGGGTGGGTGGCTCTCCCCTGGGGGTTTATCATGTAAGCCCCAAAGTATTTATAGCCTTGAAAATCAGAAGCTGTTGCCTGAAGAATTAACTGGGATTGGATCTGGGGAGAGCGTCTTTGAATGCTCCCAGGTTCCTTGCGTAGGAGGTGCGGACTTTGTGTGTGTGTGGCCGTGCTGGGCTCTGGTGAACTCCGGAGGGAAGCTGCTTTCCAGCTCTTGTGCCTGGAGTCCCTCGTGGGAAATGAATACTGTGAATGGATTGCCTGCGTACAGTAATGGCAGGGGTCTGCCTCCAGCTTTCAGGTCTTTCTGAGTAGAGAAAAAAATGGAGACAAAGCAAATACTAGAACTCAGTGTAGGGCGGCTCTCACCCAAGTGATTACCATCTTAATCTCTGCGCAGCGGAAGGGGTTCCCCATTGGTTGCTACCAAGCCATCTAATTGATCTTTAGTAAGAATCATAGATGAATGGATACTGAATATGTTCTGGGTTTTAGTGGGGATGGTGTTTGTGTGCTATGCTTTATATTCAAGCCATATTAGGACCTGTAGAGGGTTTGGTTATTGTTAGCTAATTGTGTATAATGTTTGAGAAACTGGGACAGGAGTTCTTGAACTTGATGGTAGAATACACTGTATTCATAGACATACTACAGACTTTGTGCTGAGTGTTTTTAGCCTGATAAGTGAAACCATTCAATTGTTCCTTAATTAAGTAGAGATACAATACAACTGTCACTGCTAGGTACCTACTATTAGAACAAATAAGATTATTTCATAAATGTGTGGTGGTGTGGATTAGGCAAGAGTGTGTGTTCTCTGGTGCTTTGGTTCTGAGCCCTGACTTGCATTCTAAAAATATTCACCAAAGTCATCTCTCCCAAATTCTGAATCATAACTTCAAAACTACACAGTCACAGTGCCTATTGATGAGGTCATGCGTAATCTCAGCTTTACCAAGAAACCCTTAAGCCAGAAACTCACCCAGTGCCCAAGAGAGATGGAAGAGAGACATGGCCCAGCCAGCGACATCCAGGTCAGAAGTCAGCCCTGCTTTCTCCACACCCATCTCTTCTGCGAGCCCCTAGTGGGGACACAGAAATGTTCCTGGAATGAAGAAAAGCCAGGAAGTACTGAGAGCAAGGTGGGAGACCTGCAGGCTCCTCTGCCTCCTGCCTCCGAGAGGAAAGGGCTCAGGTGTAAGCCATTAGGCCTTTATTCCTGAAGATGACTGACTCAGTGTACCCTCTTGTGCCTCAGGTGTTCTCCTGTGCTGAGAACACCTCTCAGGATGCAGGATCTCTGCCAGCCGCATTCTCAACTCCCCTCCTTCCAGAAGTTCCCACAAATGGCCCTGTGAGTGTTCAGAGTGGAACTCAGAAAGCACCTGGCATCTAACAGCTCAAGCATCTTCCCGGAGTCCCCAGGAGGTGCAGCCCCTCTCCTCCCCTCCCCACACAGGGCCTCAGGAGAGGGTGGGGCTCCCCAGCCTTTTCCAGGAGGCTGATGAGGTTTTTCCAGAAGCCAAGAGCCAAGCTTGTAATCCCCGAATCTGGGCTTTCCATGCTAAGAGCTCATGATATTTCATAATTCTCAGCAACCCTTACAACACCAGGGTGAGCTGATCTACCTGCATGAAAGCCACGGCTGGGCAGAGGGCCCATTTGCACCTTGTTCAATCTTAAACCAGTATTCTTTCTTCAGAGAGTTAAAAAGTAACAGACTGAGATAAACCCACCGTGCAGTTCCGCCTTTAAAGCCATTGTTCCTTGTTCTTCAGTTTTTCAAAAGGTTCTTCCTCTCTACCCCTTCAAATCTGCTGCAGGGCCTTGGGCCCTTAAGAAATTCTGGAAGAACACAGTCTCCATTCCGGATGGAGTTGGCTAGTGGGTGGAGGTCACAGGATATTAGGCTTAGGATAATGAACGCCCTGACTGTACTGTACCTCCTTGGAAAGTCTTGTCCCACGTTAGAAACTTGGGGCGAGGGTCACCAGATGTTGAGACTCTTAGCTGAGGTGCAGAAAAGGGGGCTGTGGATGTGGTGCAGTTAGTTGTTCTGCTGGTTAGATGGCTGTGGTGCACTGGATCCTGTCTTCTCTCCTTCTTATGAGCTCATGTGTCTGTCTGTATGCAAGGCCTCCCGGCGCCAACGTAACAGACAGCGAAGCCCCTTAGTGGGACACGCTGTTCTCTAACACAGACTTTTGGTATCCTGAAGTGACTGATCACTCACTTCTTCACCAAGGACAGTGACTGAGGACACAGTGAATTTTAAACCCTTTTATTATTTTTCAGGCCAAATTTGAATCCCTCTTCAGGACTTATGACAAGGACACCACCTTCCAGTATTTTAAGAGCTTCAAACGTGTCCGAATAAACTTCAGCAACCCCTTATCTGCGGCCGATGCCAGGCTGCGGCTGCATAAGACCGAGTTCCTGGGGAAGGAAATGAAGTTGTATTTTGCCCAGGTAAGTGTGTTCATTGTGAAGTGGGTTCCTCCCGGCAACGCACCTTATATGCTGATTGTGTTATACGTTGGAAACCGAGTTCACCTCAAAACAGGCAGGATTCTGAACTTGAGTTCTTAGGGTCTCAACTGCTGTGTAAAGGGATCGGGTGAAGGGGACAGTAAGCCCGGACCTTCCTGGGTTAAACCGTGAAGGAAGGAAAGCGAGCTCCCTTGGTCCAGGGGGCTTTGGGGTGGGGGGCGGGGAGAGTGTGCCACTGGCCACCCCTGCACACTAGTAACCTTAGCTGGGACTAGGCCAAGGACACGTCAAGAGCTGTCTCAAGCCAGTGCAGGTTCTCAACGGCTCACCTTGTAAGCCTGTATTCAGATCAGCACAGGGCTGTCAGTGGGGGCGGGGGTCATCACATGGTTGAGACTCTTAGCTGAGGTGCAGAAAAGGGGGCTGTGGATGGGTTGTCCATTGCTCTGCCAACCTCAGGTACACCTTCAAGGCAGCTCCCAACTTCCCTCTGACTGTAACAGGGACTGGTAGATCGCAGCTTCTAGAATGTTATTCCCAAGGTAACACCAGTCCTTGTCAGGCTCCGAAGCTCCTCCTCCACCCCACCCCACCCCCGATGTTACTGCGCCTTTGGCCCCTCTGACCTCAGCACTGGCCGCTTCCTTCCTTCTCAGCTGTCCCGCTCACCTCCAGCCAGCTTAGGGCTAGCAGGGCCCTGGTTGGCACCACGTAACAGGTTACCACAGGCTTCTGCAGCCTCTCGCTAACATGACATCTGCTCTGCCCTCCCCATGATGGCTGCGCCCTCTCGCACTGTGAGCCAGGAGAAGTCCTTCCCCCTTCAGTTTTCATCCAGGGTTGTCATAGACACTTGAAAAGTTTACCAACACAGGCACCAAAACCGGAATTCAGTTCTACCTTCACCCATGTACAGACCACTTTTCTGCTTCTTGGAATTGTACCTGGCGCAGCACCTGACCATCAGCCTGCCCTTGCATGCTTGCCTTCCAGAAGCTTCCGTGAACTGCCGCAACCACGCTGCATAATGATGAACTCATTTCTCTCCTCAGACTTTACACATAGGAAGTTCACACCTGGCTCCGCCCAATCCAGACAAACAGTTCCTCATCTCCCCACCGGCCTCTCCTCCCGTCGGCTGGAAACAAGTAGAAGATGCCACCCCGGTCATAAATTATGATCTTTTATATGCCATCTCCAAGCTGGGGCCAGGTAAGCAGCACCCTCAGGTGGGAGGGATGGGGACACTCTGGGGTCCCTGGGCCTCCCACGTGTGACCCCTGCATTATTCCACATTGCTGCAGCTCATGCTGGAGTGTGCACCCCTTGGAGAGTTCCAGGAGATGGTAGCAATCTGTGGGTTTTGTGCACCACTGTCCCCCCAAGCATCCCCTGAATCTATCCCTTCACCCAGCAGGCACACCCGTGTGGCTTACTCCGGACCCCAGATCATGTTGTTCCAGGTGGGATGGGAACGGCAAACAGACCAACCTCTAGGGAGTTCACATCGGTTGTCATTCCTACCTGGCTTCCGTAGTGGGTGGGAGGAAGGTCTACATTGCGGGGATGTGCGCATCTCTCACCCCACACAGCACGCCAAATCAACACTGCCCATCAGCCCCTCGTCATCTGACGTTCCTTTAGGGCAAGGGTTTTATTTTCATGGCTCATCAGCAGTTTCGTGCTGAAAGATTACATTTCTGAGAACACGGCCTAAATGGAAATTCCTCCCATGGTACAAACTGAGACTCACGTTACTAGTGCTAATTGTAGCATGAAGGTCAAAAGTGGAAACGGCCAGTGTGAGCAAGGAGACGGCTCACCATGGGGCTCCGAGTCTGTGGGTGTGTTACACATGGACACAGACCTTCATCTGCCGCAAAGGACCAGTCTATTCCAGAGGCAGGAATTGAGGCAAGCCTTCTGTCTTTATGAACCCAGACCAGGAATGAAGGTGCTGACACATTCCTACCAGGGCCATGACAGAATTCTCCACACACAGAGCCAGCACACTTCATTCAGCCTTCAGGGCTATGGAGGCACCCTGCTGAGGGCAGTCTGACCTTCATCCACGCAGTTAGTGCCGTTTCTGTATGTTATTGGATGTGTGTGTTGCTGTATGTGATCTCAGTTCTGCCTTCGGGCCAAGGGTAGATAGTTATAGCAGCCCTCCACACTCGAAGAGAGCCGAGCTCCTTCGCTCTCTAGCCTCATTGGTGGGAGAGGCCATGCTGCCGCCTTGTTCACAAGTGCCATGCCTCCCACATCTAAGGAGCAGTCTAGAAAGTGGGCAGGCAGCCTCACCAAGCCGCTATAGCAGCTTGAAACTTAGCCGGTTCAACAACAGGGCTCAAACCTGGGCCTTGCATCTGCTGGCAAGCACCTCTTGTCTAGTCTACATCCCCAGTGCCCTCCATTTGTAAATCTAGGTGGCATTTGTCAAGGCATGTATGTCATGAGCCCACCGCTGGGCATTGGGGATTTGTTCTCTCATGGAAATGGCCCCACCGATGCCTTTGTTGCCCCATTTACAAAGGAGACGAAGGGCACAAAGAAGTGAGACAGGCCCGGGACAAGTCTTCCATCCACTCCCTACCACACACGACCACTCTGCCATGCCACCTCCCTCAAGGGACGTCCCAGACCCTTCCTTTCCAGCCAGGTTTCTTGGTGACAGAAGGCCCATCCTAATCTTGCTGTACCACAATGGTGTGAAGGTGCTTGAGCCTGGGCAAGCTCAGGCTAGCCCAGAAGAGCAATAAGGAAGAGGGTGAAGGGAGAGGGGATGGTGTGGCTGAAGGTGCACTTGGCCTCCAGTGTCACATAAGTCAGGCATGGTGGTGCAGAACCTCTGGTCCCAGCATCCAGAAGGTGAGGTAAGAGCAGCAGGCATCACTGAGTGCCAGGCAGCCCATACAAACAATATAAAACCAAGGGAAGGATGAGAAGGTTGGGCAGATTCACATGGGGCTGCCTGCTCTGGAGCCCCACCCACAGGACATGTGTCTCCAGCAGTGGTGTTTGCCTCCCATAACCGCCCTTTGCGAATGCTGCTGGGAGCCCCTGGTGGACATGAGAAAGGTTAGCTATCAGTGCTTGACTGAGAGCAATTCTGTGGTGCAAATGTTCTGTCTTGTGAATAAGCTATCCATGAGGAGGCACAAGGGCAGGCTGGGTCTGGCTAAGTCTCTCAGCCTATCAGAAGACAGGCAAAAAGTGGCCGGCCAAGCAAACCCTGGTGTCCCCCCAGGTCCCTGCCTGCCATCCTCAAGGACAAGCCCCGGCCACCGCTCACCGTGCGCTTGTTTCCTTCCCCAGGAGAGAAGTATGAGCTGCATGCAGCGACAGACACCACTCCCAGTGTGGTGGTCCACGTGTGCGAGAGTGACCAAGAGAATGAAGAGGAAGAGGAAGAGATGGAGAGGATGAAGAGACCCAAGCCAAAAATCATCCAGACGCGGAGGCCAGAGTACACACCTATCCACCTCAGCTGAACCGGCACAGACCGAGACAGCGCGTTCTGAATCCCAATGTGGGAAGGAATCTTTACTGTGCAGGTGGCTGGTCATGGCTTTGGAGGCGACAGCCGTGACCACTGTGGCAGAAATTCCAGTTCATGTTGCTCAGAAGAGAGTCAAGGCCTCCTCTCCTTGTTCTGATGCTGCCCCTCAGTCCATGTCCACAGCATCTGGGACTGTCTTGGGCCATTCACTGAATGTGTGGCAATCACACAAGGACACTGGGGACATCCTGAGAAAACTGATAGTTTTTGTAATTGCTCTTTTCTAGGCTCTGTTTTTGGCAAAGACAGGTTGACTGGTGGCCCAGGGAGAGATTTCTGTTTCCAACCAGAGTTCAGGGTGCAGCGCCCCCACTGGTAGGCAGAGGCACACACCCCCAAAGCCACCAAGTGTCCAGTGCAGAAAGGTTGTGGGACAACCCCTGCACCGTGTAGAATTGTCCTTCTTGTTCCTTCCCCATGGTCTGACGTTCATGCATGTGTATTACTGGGTTCCAAGACCAGCCTTTGGTCACATAGGAAATTACTCTGTTTTCCATCTTGGGAAGCCAGGAAAGTTCTGGAACACTCTTACCATGCGTCCTGGTAGTCTCTGCGCATGGGGTCGAGGCTGGAGACGTTCACACGTCACCCTGCCTGGTGCACCGCCTCACTTGTGCTTCCCTGCAAAAGAAGTTGATCTTGAGTCCCCGAGTAGAACTTAGCTTAACCTGTGGGAGAGCAGCGGGATTGCCGTCTGTCTCGGGTGGGAAGGGTTGGTTGGTTTGGGTGTTTGTGTTCAGCACTGGTCTCCATTGTCCTTCATGTAGTGGTTTGTGTGTGAATTTCAGCCCGAACCCGCTTTGGGAACTGTTGGTCGAGACAGTTTTTCACCCCCATTGAAACATGAAGATAAACTTGTAAATAAAGCCAAGAGCATATCTTAGTACCTGTCTGTACCTGGGTGGAAGTAGAGCAGAGGGAGTGTAAAGCTGCCTGCAACTTGTGCGTGGTAGAAGTTACTGTCATGGGTTTAATGGGGTGAATCAGCATGTGGAGTACGTTGTAGCCGTGTGTTCCTAGAGGACGACTTGTACGTGGTAGAAGTTACTGTCATAGGTTTAATGGGGTGAATCAGAGCATGTGGAGTACGTCGTAGCCGTGTGTTCCTAGAGGGACATAGTGCCTTTCCCCTTTCATTCAGATGACCACGACACTCAGTGAACATTTGAGAATTTCTGCTTTTCTAGTCATCGTGTGTGTATCTGGTAAATAGGTATTCTATTTTGGTCTTACAATGCCATTACAAAGTTTGTCACTCTGAATAACCTAATGCCAATTAACAGTGCATGCTTTGGGAACTCGGAAGGTGGTTTCCCCTGGGGAGCAAGTGGGTTGCTGTTCTCCAAACCCTGTTTCCAGTGCTCGGTGGGAGGGAGCCCAAAGGTGGGAGGCCATCCCATTGCTGCCGCCGGCCCAGTGTTTCTAGTTCTGCACTTTGAACCGGAGAGGCTAACCTCAAAGATATTTTTTTTAACTGCATTCTATAATAAATCAGCACAATATGCTCTTCTGGACACGTCGTTGGCTTTCTTTCTGGGACCAGTGTAGGAGGTGGCCATCATGTACCAACTCCTACTTATAATTCTGTATCAAGCACACATCACTCAGGAAGGCCAGATAACCAGAGTTAAAATTCTCAGCATCTCCTCTGTACAGGGGACAGACGATCTTATGATGTCAGCCCTGCTCACCAGCGCCTCTGCTGAGCTGCTCGCTTGCTCGCTCATTCATTCTCTCATTCATTCACGTATGGAGCTGGGAATTAAATCCAAGGCTGAATATGAACCAGGGAAGCACTCCTAACACCTAGCTCCACCCCCACCTTCAGTAATGCCTGCCAATCTGAGGGGTTCGCTACTAAATAGACTATCCAGAGAAAGTAAGGTAAACCACACTTTAAAACATGTATGTAATATAGATGTATGTGTGTAGTCAAATCCCACGCTGCATGTGTGTAGCTCAGAGGACAGCTGGTGACAATCTGCTCTTTCCTTTGACCATGCAGGTCCCAAGAACTGAACTCAGGCCATCAGGCCTGGCGACAAGCATTTTTACCTGCTATGCTAGATAAAAAACATTCAGAAGATCTGAAGCTCTGGGCACCTTTGCTCTGGAATAGGGGTTCACAGCTCCTGACCAGGCTGCAAAAGTCCCAACAATTATTTGATAAAGAGACATTAACCTTGATCATGGTTAACATTAAATATCCCTCTCCTTGGAAAATTTTATGCTACCCTTTTAAATCCAGTGGCTCAGAGCTAATTATTGAAGAGATTCACTCACTGACTACCTGGAGATGGAATGGACATATTTCTAAATAGAAACACACTGTGGAGTTCCCCTCCATTATTCTAGATGACCAAGACTGTGCGGCATGCTGCCCCAGGTACTAATTTGTAAATAACCCTAGAGGAAAGCTGGGGTGTTGCTGAGTAACTGAGATGCGATGGAAAGGTGGTTGCCCCAAATAAGCTACCAAAGAAGCTGACTCTAGAGAACTCACAGGTCACCAGACACCCACATGGAAGACCTCTTCTGAGTAGTTCTGTGGTAGGCACGAGTGGCTGAAGGTTTGAACAGTTACTAACTAGACCACTCAGGTCTGAAGGCATAACAGCATGCCTAAGATTCTGACAGACTGTGGTCTGAGAGGGAGGGGTTCAGCAACATGAGTGACAGACGCAAGGTTGGCAGGTCAGGATATATGTGGCTGTAGATCAAATGCAGTTCTTAAACAGTGTGTGGTTCTCATTTTGCTGCTATGACATATATCAGAAACAGTTTAAAGAAGGAAAGATTTTTGCCTGGCAGTGGTGGGGCACGCCTTTAATCCTAGCATTGGAAGACAGAGGCAGAGGCAGGCGGATTTCTGAGTTCGAGGCCAGCCTGGTCTTCAGAGTGAGTTCCAGGACAGCCAGGGCTACACTGTCTCAGAAAACAACAACAAAACAAGAAGGAAACATTTAGCCCATAGTTCCAAGGTCCAGACCATGGCACAAGGGCACAATGAAGCAAGGCTGCTCACCTCAGGGCAGACACAAGGAAAGGAACTAGGAATCAAATAACGAATTCAGAGGATACACACCCCACTGCAACCCCTGACCTGTGACCTCTAGTTTGCCCTCACCCCTAACATTTCCACCACCTCCCAGAATAGTATCACTCTCTGAGGTAACAGGCAGAGGGACAAGCCTCCAAAAGAGGACATGTAGAAAATACCTAATATGAAAGCCATGGAGACTTCAGGAGTGTCCGACTGAACTAGTAAGTTGGGGTCATCCAGAAACCTTGTTCCTTGGAATGACCGCTAAACCAATGGAATATTGGCAGGGTCTCGACACTGTGAATGCTCGGGGTTATATCTGCCATCAGCAAACCCTGCATGGCGGAGAGGACATTCCCAGACTGTTCTGTGATTTAGTGTCCACAGGAAACCTGGGTTTTCAGAGAGCTTTAATTTTTAAGTGAGACAGGCAAAACTCAACTGTGTAGTAAATAAGCTTTATCAGATATTAAATCACAAAGAGTGAAATGCAGCACGAGGGCCTGTTGCGGGCAAAACCGAACAGGCCACCAGGATCCATCCTCCCTCACAGCCTGGAATGTTTGCCGTCATTTAATAAGCGTGTTCAGTAACACTCGTCAAAAGTCAGCTGCTCAGACGGAAACCACATGAATAATTCACCTCAAAATGACTTAGGAGGAAGATCCTGCGTTTCAAACTCCCTCCCTTTTCTGGTATCTGGGCTACTTCAACCTGGGGGGGAGGGGGGCTTTGATGTGTGCTTCTCTCTGGTAGGTAATTCACACTGGAAACTCAGTCTGACTCGAGCCACATGGCCACCAGGCAGACCAGGTTTCTCCGCACACACCCCATCTTCTCCCAGGAGGTCTTTTGTGTTGCTCATGAATGGCCATTTTCATCATGGTGCACTATGAAAGTCCTATCTGCCCGTGATAAGAGTTGTGGTGCCCACGGCCGACATTTCCTCTCCCTCCGAGGTTCAGACTGGGGCTTTGATCACTGGTCTTCAGGGAAGTGACTGCCAGGCAGATGTTGGGCCTCCAGCCATAAGCCGCTGGTTTTCTCCCATGCTTGTCCTACCACACGCAGTTCTCATGCACGCTTCCTTTAGAATACTACCTCGGTGCCAGCCCAGCCGGCTCTGCCATGCTGTCTACCCCACGAGGATAAGGCTGTCTCTGCCCTGCTCCTTGGTGTCTCAGGCGGGGCGGTTATCACCATGCCTGGCCCACCGTGCTCTACAAATACTGATGAGTAATTAGCCAACTCAGTATGTGTCTTAGTCAGGGTTTCTATTCCTGCACAAACATGGTGACCAAGAAACAAGTTGGGAAGGAAAGGGTTTATTCAGCTTACACTTCCACATTGCTGTTCATCACCAAAGGAAGTCAGGACTGGAACTCAAGCAGGTCAGGAAGGAGGAGCTGATGCAGAGTCATGGAGGGATGTTCCTAACTGACTTGCTTCCACTGGCTTGCTCAGCCTGCTCTCTTATAGAACCCAATATTACCAGCCCAGTGATGGTACCACCTACAAGGGGACCTCCCCCCTTAATCACTAGTTGAGAAAATGCCTTACAGCTGGATCTCATGGAGGCATTTCCCAACTGAAGCTCCTTTATAATAACTCCAGCTTGTGTCAAGTTGACACACAAAACCATCCAGTACATTATTGTTCTACAAATATTTATCATTAATGCCTCCTCCCCAGAACATCAACACTAGTCTGCTGCTAGGTCCCCTTGTGCCCCACTCTTCCTTGTAATGACCGTTGTCTTTTCAGCTTAATTAATTATTTGTCTTCTTTGTTTGAACCTAAATTGGCTGGTGATGTGTTTATAAAAAGATAGGGAGAGAGGGGATATGTTTTGTGGAAGTGTAGTCAGGTATGGGGGAAGGGGATGCCTTTGTGAGCCCATGCTGAGGCATCCCTTCCCCAACCAACCATACAATGCAGTGCATGGGGAGGGGAGTCAAGAGGGTAGTAGAAGCAGAGCAAGGCAGAAAGAGGGAAACGTAGAGGTTGGCCATGATCACATGGAGGGGGCGGGGAGGGAATGAGGAGGGGGGATGGGGTGAGGGGACAGAGAGGGAGCAGGAAGGCAAGAGCAAGAGAGAGGAGGGGGCAAGCAGCCCCTCTTGTAGTCAGGCACACCTGGCTGTAGCCAGGTAATTGTGGGGCAGGGCTTAGACAGAATGCCAACAGCTGGAAACTGGAGTTTAGGTAGGCAGCTAATGGCTGATAGTAGACATTAAACATATTTGATGAATACTAAATTGATTAGAATGATGGATCAGTGAATAGATAGACCAGTGGTGGAGGATGAGTAGGATCAACGTGGACGGATGGATGGATGGATGAGTATATGATTGGACAGATAGACTGGATGGATAGACGGGGGTGGTTGGGTATTTGGGGTAGGGATGTATGGATAGATGGGTTGGTGAATAGGTGGATGGGTATGGATTGGTGGAAAGGTAGATGAATGGACAGATAGATTAATGAAAATTTTGAATAAAAAATGAGCTGCTTCTAAGAAAGAATAAAGAAACAACGAGACCTGCTCCTGTCTCTCTGGCCAGTGAGCCCGTAAGCAGCTCAGTGCTTTAATCCTGCAAACTGCCAGGCTGCTGATGGGACAGGAAATTAAAGGCAGGGATTAGGGGCTGCGATTGGGCAGCGGTCGCCGAGAAGAAAGGCTGCATAAAAACGGTGTCTTCTAAGACAGAGACTGGCCCAAGGGTGAATGGCTGGGAAGGACTTGAGAGAACTTTGTTCAGTAATGACACTGCCTGTTCCTGACTAAGAGACCTGGAAACAGAAGTGACACCAAGCAACACAGGCATGTGCATCACAGGCGTGTGCATCTGCCCCAAACCACCAAAGCACACACAAATGGGAGTCATTTGTGCTATGCCTAGGAAAGACGGGTTGACATAAAAATCAGCATATGGGGAGAAACCCCAAGTCTTGGACAGTGCATGAGAATTGAAGGAAGGTCTTCATCCCTATCATCTGAGAGACATGTAAGAGATGCAAAGAGTTGGCCGCATTTAAACATGATGTTTGTTACATGGAAGAGTGGAGCAGGATCTGCGTGTGAGTGTTCTAAATATTTTCTAGAAGTCATTGATGTATCTGATTGTGTGTGTGAGTGTGTGTGTGTGTGTGTGTGTGTTGAGAGCAATTAAACCCAAAGCCATGCACAGGTCGTGGAAGCACTTACCACTGAGCTACACTCCCAGCCACAACACACACACACACACACACACACCCCAAGGGAGAGGAAGAGATGTCTCAGCAATGAAGAACCCCGAAGCTCTTGCAGGGACCTAACACAGCACGGTGCCTGTCAACCATCCATAACTGAAGTTCTGGGGTATCCAACACCCTCTTGCAACCTTCACGGGCACCCGGTAAACACATCGCGATCATATGCATGCGCAGGCAAGCGCTCAAACACATAAAGTAAATAGAAATGTAACGAGTCCACTTGGCCCCCAGTCACCTCCTTCAAGGTAAAAATGATTGCTTTCCTATACACCTAGAACGTGCTTGGTTTGTTTGTTTTGTTTTTCCTTCAACAACAACATACATTTGTCAGTGAAGTGTAGAAAAACGTGGGTCTGAGGGAAGTTGTTGGTCTCTACCGTGGACTTTGACTGCCAGGGTCTTTGGAGATTCTTCCAGGACAGGAACTACAACCCTGAAACCCTGAAACCCTGAAACCCTGGCTGGTCATATTATAAAAGGTAAGACTGTGCCACTGAATTTTTGGAAATCATGAATTACCAAAAAATCCTAAGTTTTGGGGGAATCCATCTTCCTCTCAAGGATACAGGTATTTGATTCCAACAGGAATGGGGTATGACTGGCGGCTCTCAGGGAAGCAGAAACAAGAGTCACTAAGAGGCTAAGCCCGGAAGAGGGACGTCAGTCCTCCTATGACCATGGTCTGGATGCAGCAGACTGTTTAGCTGAGCTGAGAATGGAGCCATGCAAGGCCCTGCTAATGACTGTCCTCTCCAGGGAGGAGGGGTCTTCATTCAGACAGGTGACAAAGGCACCCAGAGGGGCTTGTTTTGCTTCAAGCTCTGCCTTCGGGGGGGACACACTGACAGATTTCATGAGCCCTAGATGTTAGGGACAAGTTGGAGCTTGAACTAGGGCTCGTTGCTGACTGATGCTAAGATGGCCCTCGCGAGTCTCACTCCATTCCCAGAGTGGACAGGCCTTGCAAAACTCTCTCTGAGGATGATGGGATGGCTGACAGCCTTGTATCATGTCCTTCTACGTAGAGGAAAAAAAAAGCATTGAGATATACAGCCAATTAATTGGCTTTGAGTCCTTCAGAAGGATTCTGGAGTGGACATGGCCAAATCAGGCTGGTCCTTAAAGAAGACCAGGAACAGCAGCGCCCCCTGCTGTCCAGAAATAAACAAGAGGCTATTGGAGAGAGGGGCCTTCTCTATTTACGATAGATAGATAGATAGATAGATAGATAGATAGATAGATAGATAGATGGATGGATGGAAGGCCGGCCTAGCCTGGCGCCAACAAGAGCAAACTGCACCTCTGTCCTACCACCACAGGAGAACAGGTTTGTCCAGCAAAGCAGGGCCTAAGGGGAATCTGTGCAGCCCTAGCCCTTTAAAAGTACCATGGTGTTCAAGGAACCTCTAGCAGGTCCTCCTCAGGTGATCCTGAGAACCTAACAGAGCCCCACTGGGTGAGCATCAGGCTCAGCAAAGGCCAAGAGCCTCCTCTTGTGGTAGGTACCAGGGCCTTCTGCAGCTAACCCAGGCTCCTGACAACCTATCACACAGTGCTGCCTGAGGACCTTGGACCTCCGCTGAGAACACAACTCCAGCTGCTGCCTTGATTTCAGCCTCTTGAGACCCTGAAGATAGGAACCATACCTGAGCTTCTGACCCATGGAAAACAGAACGGCTAAGTTTGTGTTGTAGCTTTTAGTTCTGTAATAGTATGAATCTGACAGTGATGTCTCGAAGGGGAGCCCGAGAACTCCATATGTAGAGCACGGATCCCCCTGCTTCTGTGTGCTGAGTGAGGAGATTACAGGTGAGTACTACCGCTTAAGGCTGCGACTTCTAATGTGGTCATGTTGCCCTTAAGTTTCAACACCTGGAGTTTGGAAGGGACACTTTCAGACAAGATCTCACTCCTTAATACTTCCACATCGGCTCCTTGGAGGCAACATGTGAACTGGGCAGACATACACATTCTATACTTTCAGAAGCTTTTGGGCTTCCTGAACAATCTGAGATAATCCCCCTATCCCAAGATCAGTCATGTGACCACACCAACGGACCTCGTTTTACTACTCAAATTGCATACTGCAGAGTCTGGGATTACGGCATGAGTATCTTTGTGGACGGGAGTGGGGTGGGGGAGGGGCGTTCAGTCCACTACACAGGGTCCCTAAGACTGCAGGACTGGGGAAGTGCTGTTGGACTCAGCCACAGGGTATAAGAAAGAACCTGAGACATAGGCTTGCTACTGTGACTGGAGGGCTCACATGGGCAGCGAGTGCCTAGCCCACTTTAATAACAAGTCTAACTAGGCAACAACTCTCCTAAGGCAATAAACAAATTTCTTCATTCACAAGAGCAGAGCCCTCCTGGCGGAACTGCCTCTGACGGGCTCTTCCGAACGACCCTGATGTGGGCGACTGCTGTTCTAGACAGAGCACCTTGAGTTTTCTGGTCTCAGCGATGGGTACCCTGAGCCACCTGGTGACCCAGTCATGAAATTGCCTGTCTTCCTGTCCCCAGCATCCATTATAGCTAAAGTCCTCCTCATTCTCTTCTCCCTTGAGGATGTGCCCACCATGTTCACCTTCTGAACTCTTCCTTGGCACGTTCTCTTACCAGTTCTCACTTTGCAGCCAGCAGAGCATCCTCAGGCACTCTGCTCACCGCTGTCAAGTGAGTTTTTAAGGGGTGAAGGTTGTGTTCCTGACCATCTTCAATGACCAAACTCAGCCTCCTACAGTGCCCCCTCCCACCATGTAGATTCTCTTCCCTAACTTCTTTAGGAGACCACAGATGTGGTGGGCGGGCTCTATGCTTCCTTGCCTCTGCATCTTCACCTGCTGTATCTTCTGATCTCCCAGCCTCTCATCATTCTCCAGACCCTTACCAAGCTCCTTGTCCTTTGAGGAATTGTGCCTGACGCTTGCTGGTCTCACTAGGAAGAACCATGTGTCCCTGCTCTTGCCACGGTATTCCCTACACAACAATGCTGCTTCTCTGGTCTCTGTGGCAACATTGGCTTCTTTTGCCAACTCTCCTGGACCTCCACAGTGTGTTCAACAGAACTGTCTGATTTCCTAGCAGAAGGCCTGGGATGCAGTCTCTACTTGGTGAGTGACTGTTGGGTGAACTACTTCTATTCAACTCAATTCCCCCCTTTCATTAACCCTTTATAGGCCCAGATGTCCTCCGGTCACGCTGAGACTGTGTGGGTGGGAGCCAAGCACCTGATGTAGTAAATATTTCAGGGAAGTTGTTTTCTCAATGGAGACAATGTATCCAAACATGGAAACTTCAGCCTTTCTTCCCCCAGGTGCTGCCAGGATAGAGTGGTTTTCCTCCTGTGAGCCCCTGGTTATGAAACCCGCACCTGCCCAAGGTCAGTGGAGTTAAACTGAACCAAGAAATAACTAAACATTGAGAAAGCATTTTGAAGACACGAGAAGTCCACCAACCCAGAAATTATCTGGAAGTGTGTCTGTCTCCATGGGCCCAGTCTGAGGAGCTGGGACGGAGAGGGCACGTTCATGAGTTTTAAGACCTGCTGTGTGCAACCATCGTGGCTACATCAGAGAACAGAATAGCATTCATTCCTGAGGGATTTCCTATAGGGAACCAAGATCAAACTACCCCTGATGTAGAGCATCTGCACGCACACTGGCCAGTTGTCTGACAGAGAGGGTATGTATCCTATCAACTGATTTGCTAGGCAGTGTTCTGCAAAAATACAATGGGGGGGGAGGGGTGCAAATTAAGAGGACTCTGGCAGCTGAGGTGTTTTTGCTGAACATTACTGAATTCTATCCCTGGAACCTATGTAAAGGTGGGAGGGGAGGACAAACTCTACCCATGCACCTTGGCAGGGGCACCACTACGCACACATCATCCACATATGACAAAATCAAAAAAGTAATTCAGAAATATGCCATGCTTGAGCCCTGCCCCCTTGTTTAGGAGGCCCTTATCTTGCTGGGTGAGGGGGTAACACAGGAAGAGAGTGAGGAGAAGGTGGGGAGTGGGCAGGGAGAGGGTAAGATGCTAGGATGCTCTGAGGCTAGTGGTTCAAACCAAAACAAATGGCTAATGAGCGCAGGAAGATACTCCACACCACAGGGGACAGGAAAAAAAATCAAAGCCTGGGCAAGAGACTTCACACCAGACAGTTCACACCAGCCAGAACAGCAGCTCAGGCATGCTGGTGAACGTGTGCGAAGTCAGGACCTCATCCCCAGCTTTCTAAGAGACCCTGACAACTCCGTCAGTTGATGGCCTTGGGGTGCAGGACTGACTACAGAGGACATGCCTGTCTAGTCCTCGGCAGAGACCAGGTCTGACCTCTCTCCGCCTCTCTCTCTAGTACCCAGTAAGCACACCAGGTGAGGCAGGTCGGTGAGTGTTGGCTCCCAGGTGAGGCCCGCAGAGGGGCAGGTGTGCATGGGTCCCTCAGGAAAATGGAGGAACCGAGTGTAAACAGATGCGTTCTCAGCTGTGGCCCTCATTGGGTGGAGGAAGGCGTTTGTTTGCGGCATCAGTGCTGACCAGCCCTGACCAGGTCGCTGAGCACTGGGTGAGATGGCTTCCGTCATGACTCTATAGCCGTGGGGAGGCCAGAGGGGGAGACTGAGGCCTTGTGCTTCTCCCACATGCCTCTGCTTCCCCTTTGTCTCATGCCTCACAGGCACAACCCGTGGATTTGGTCTTCTGATTTGTTTTGTTTTTAATGGAGTTTCTGAGATACAATCCACATACAGACAGTTCACCCGCTTGGCATGTGTTGTTTGATGGGCTTTGATACAGTCATAAAAATTATAGCGGACCCTTCTCATCAACATATACATCACCTCTGAAAGAAACTCTGAACCCTAGCTGTTGCCTCCTCTCCATCCCAGCCCTCACCCCACCCCTCCATCTGAGCCCCTCCCCCACTGTGCCCAACCAGCCCTTGACACCACCCATCCAAAGTCTACCAACAGGTTTCTCTGCTTAGGTCTTTGCTCGGAGTGGCATCTTGTGTAGCTGGCTTCAGCCTCTTGGGGTAACTGTTTCTGAGACTTGTCTACATTGTACTGTGAGTTGGGACACTCCTTCCTATGGCTGAATAACTCCATGGTATGTCTATCAGTTATGCATACCTGATGGCAGCCATAGTCAACCTTATAGGGAGCTTATTTATCTATCAGTTGATTGACTGACAGGTTGATTTAGGTTTTTGAGGCAGGGTCAAGGCTAGCCACAAGCTCACTATGTAGCCCAGGTTGGCCTAGGATTGGTAGCACCCATCCTGCCTCAGCACTGAGGATGCCAAGAGCACACGCACAGCCGCCAAGCCTGGCCTCAGATTCTATTTCAACACAAGGTCACTATGCAGCCCAAGCTAACCCTGAACTTGTGGGTTTTTTTCCACTCTTCACTTCCCACTTAGCTGGGACCGCAGGCACATGTCACCAGACATGGCTAGACTCATGTTTCTTTCAGAAACTTGTGGCTTAAAGAGAGTAGGGGGGATTAGTGTGACCTCCAGCCCAGCTGTGTTCCAGGCCCAGTGCCCTGAACATCTCTTCCCTGTGTCCGAGGAGAACAATGAACAGTGTGTAGAGCCTCTGTGAAGCCTGTCATTGACAGAGAGACCTGTAGGTCGCTCACCAGGTGAGGCAGGTCAGTGAGTGTGGTGGGTAAGGACAGACTGTCCTAATCGTAGCTCAAGGTGAGGTCTGCTAAGCTCAACGGGAGAGAAAGAGCTAGGGACTAGCAATAAGAACTCGGAGCAGGCCCACACCTTATTCAGCTTACACTTACACATTGCAGTTCATCACTGAAGGAGGTCAGGACAGGAAGTCACACAGAGCAGGAACCTGGAGCAGAAGCTGATGCAGAGGCCGTGGAAGGTTGCTGCTTAATGGCTTGCTTTTTATAGATAGATCTCAGGACCACCAGCCCAGGGATGGCCCCACCCACAGTGGGCTGGGCCCTCCTTCATCGATCACTACTTGAGAAAACACCTTGCAGCTGCATCTCATGGAGGTGTTTACTCAGCTGAGGCTCCTTCCTCTCTGATGATTCTAACTTGTGTCAAATTGACACACCAAACCAGCCAGCCCAGGGACAGGACAGGTCTCGGGATGAACAAGCCTCTTTTGACCTTTAATTTCCCAGCAGGTACAGTGCTGAGTTAAACTGTGACCTTGGGTATTCAGACCAAGTTTCCTTTGCTGTTAAATTCATTGATTCACTTATTCTCTTAATGATTACTAAGAATGAGCTGAGGGCTAGGAGTGAGAATAATCCAAATCTTTATGATCTGGCTGTGACTGGATGCAAATGGAACCAGGATGAAGGACTGAATCTTTTCTTCAAGGGGAGCTCAAGAAAGGCAATACTAGGGACTGAGTGCTTATGCCCTGAACCCCAGAGGTGATGAGAGCAAATGAGAAGTGATTCCATTTTTAAGTGCAAAGCCCATCCTCAGCCCATTTCCTGCAGCAAGGCCATACCTGTAGAAAGTGTTGCAGTCTGAAGGGAAGTGATAGAGCTCTGCTCTTTCCCAGCTGAAAGTGGAACAGTTCTGCTCAGCCAAAGCTGTTCCACAAAGTCAGGCTGCATAGCAAGCAACCCACAGGAGATTACTGGGAGGGAAAATCCAGGAGGCTAGCGGCCTCCACTCCAGTGGGAGGCAGCACTGCATCCAACAGCAGGCAGGGCTTACATAGGATTTCTTAGGGGACAGAACTTTCCAGGGTGAGCATTGGTGCAATTTCAAGTCCTGAGCTTGGAGGGCTCAGGGATTGGCAGGTTTTCCTGTACAAGGATTGGTGAGTTTCTATGGAAAGCTCAGGGATTGGTAGGTTTTTTCACCCCTTTTTTTTTCTACATTGGGCTGTGGGTTAGGACAAGAAAGACATTCCTGACCATGGAGGTATTCAGGGAGGCTGGAGAGGAGGTGCCACCACCGTAACAGCTCCTGTGGTGGTAACCTCACAGCAGTATCTCACTGTGGTGCCTCACTGAATGGAGGCAGTGGTGGTCCCAGGCAGCAAGCAAGTCACCCACAGACTACAATACCACATGAGCCTACCCAAACAGTGCCACCAACAGGAGATCAGGTATCCAAATGCCCCAAGACTATGGGGCATCTCATTCAAACCACCACAAGCCACAATTTCCATGGCCTCAATATTCTTGGCTGGCTGAGATGTGGGCCTTTCAGGTCCACACCAGCTGATCAGTGATGATATCACTCCTACCATCCCCCTTCGGATATGCTAATCTGACATCAGCTGATCAGTGGTGACATCACCCCTACCATCTCACTTGAAATATGCCAATCTGACAGTTACTTGGGGGCTGGTGTGGCGCTCACTGTTTCCACTCTTCAGCTGCATCTAGGCAGATGCCATCTCAATGTGCAGGAGTCATGGGCAAGCCAACTGTAGAATGGTGGCCTGCACGGGATGAGATCACAGTTCAGGGGTGGGTTCCCATGTCTGGGCTTGTTCCTGGTTACTGGCTTGGGGCCCTTGTACTCAAAGATATCTTCTACCAACCAGCTTCTATGCCCCAGGTGGCTGCTGGCCCCTTAGCACACCCATGTGCTTCATCAGCCACCGCCTCTTGGATCCCGACATAACCAATCCTCCGCTACACCTCCGGCCTGCCCCTCAGGGCCCTACACCTCCATGTACACATCCTGAAACCAACAGAGATGACTTCATCTTCTTTCTCAGGCAACGGAGTATCGACCTCCAGGGAAATAGCAAGAGATGGGACTGGAGACTTGAAGTGTCTTCCCAAACTGGGGTAACCTGCCCCACCTCCAGGATGAGCCATCTCTCCATTCCCATTGGAGCTTTGGGCAGCTCTCACCGTCTTCAGTAGGCACATAAAGTCTCTGTTGTCTGTGTGATACAACCCTGGGTCTACATATCCCTACAGCAGAGCCACTGGTGTCTGCTGAAAACTTCTTGTAGTTCTAGAGGACACCAAATTACCTGAATAGAGCTCCAAGGAAGATGGGGATCAAGAAAGACCTCGAAGCACCGTAAACTATCCTGGCGCCCATGTTTGGGAAGAAGCTCAAGTTCCACAAAAGTTTAAAACTACTCAGACATTGCAGACCTGTCACGAGCGTCTGTGCTTCCTTCTCAAAGGGCTGAGGGCACAGTGTCTCAGTCCATCCCCAGAGACTGGCTCTCCCTACTGACAGACACCCAGTGACTCCCTAGTGCTTGGAAATGGTCCTGGGACTCTCTGGCTTGCACCAGGTTCCTCTCTTGCCAAGGCTCTGGGTGTTGTGAGAATGTGCCAGAACTTGCTTGCTATTGGGGAAATACTTAAAAATGAAATCTGGCATTTTAAAAAACCTGCTCGAAAGGAAGCCAAAAAGACCAATCAAGCAGTATGGCACTGATGAAGTCAGCTGAAGATTTTGTCCCTTGGTGTTTGTATGTACTGAAAGGAAACATCTTATTAATCAAGACATCTTTAGTCAACAGGAAATTGTCCTGATAGATGTACTAAGGGACTGAAAACATTTTTTTTCCAAAACAGCCACACCACATAAATTCAGCCAAATATGAGTGTGACACATCCCAGCAAACGCTTCAGATGGCTTTAGGCTCGCTCCAGGACTTGTTGTTTTAGCTGTGCACACCAAGAGGTGGCACCAAGCAGAAGCCACAAAGCTGGCCTTCATCAAAGTTAACCTAAGCGCGGAGAACCAACAGAGAACCCCGAGAATCACGGAGAACAAAAGAGCCAGGCTGAACCGTGCCTTACAGGATAGGTAACAAAGTTAGGGCAAAACAATCACTCCAACATCCAAGGACCAATGGCTGTTTGACAGGTGATATGGGACACCAAGAATTCTCCAGAATATGGCAGCAATGATATTTTGCAATAACACAGCCTGAAAAATGCTAGGAAATTCTTGGTGCCACAAACAATGAGCATCCTAATCATACGGTTAAGATGTGAGCTTAAGCTGGCTGCTGGTGGCATGTGCCTTTAATCCCAGCACTTGGAAGACAGAGGTTCAAGGGTAGCCTGGTCTACAGAGTGAGTTCCAGGTCAGCCAGACCTACACTGAGAAACCCTACCTCAAATATCCCTAACCCTCCCCCCAAAAGACTTGGGCTTAGAAAGCATTCTCTTTTTTAAAGATTTATTTATTATTTATATGAGTACACGGCAGCTGTCCTCAGACATACCAGAAGACAGCATCGGATCCCATTACAGATGGTTGTGAGCCACCATGTGGTTGTTGGAATATGAACTCAAGACCTCCGGAAGAGCAGTCAGTGCTCTTAACTGCTGAGTCATCTCTCTAGCCAAGACTTGGGCTTAAATGCCCATCCTCAGCTAAAGCAAATGGAAGAAGATGGATGTCCCAGGTGGGTATGGCAAGTTATGGAAAGGTGACCAGGAAAAGTGATAAACAGACTTGATTCATGAGATCTGTTGTACATATTTAAGTTTGTACCTCTTCCTTGTGATATCCCCACCCATGGTCCTTCCTAAGAAGAAAACTTACTCCGTGTGTAAGACCTTTCCGCCCCTCTCTTTTCCTTAATACTCCTTCGGTCACAATAACCCGTGTGCCAAAGAAGCATGGAATTGTTGTGTGCCTCATTGCTGCAACAGAGTAGCTTGACCTTAAAGAAGGAAAGGTTGGGGGGCTCACAGTTTGGGGTACAGCCCATCACAGCTGTGAAGGCAGGGTAGCAGAGGCTGAGTTTATCTGTAGCCAAGAAGCAAAGGGGGTGGATGCAATCTCTCACCAGTTTCTCTTTCTCCTTCAGCCTAGGACCCCACCCGGGGATGGTAAAGCTCAGAGAGAAGCTACCCATTTTAAACCAACGGCAAAGAAAATCCAATGGACCTGCTCAGAGACCCATCTCCACGGTGTCACACAATAATATAAACCCTCACAGGGCGTGTTTTAGGGTAGCCTACTGTGTGCAGCGATGGGACCCAGATTTGGTAACATGGAAGGCTGTCCTTGATTTGATTGTAAACACAGAAGGCTGGCTATCAACTATGAAGAGTGGAAGAAAATAATTCAAGCCTTGAGGTAAGTTCCTACATCGATCCTCAGATCTGAGATTAGAAAGCACCGGCTCCCCGGTGGAGGCACAGGAATCCGCAAATGGTCCAGGGAGGCAGCACCCGGTCTTGGGAAATGAAATCAAAGTTCAGATGCCTGGGACCTGGCCAGACTAATTAAACGATAACTCATGGGCAGTTTTCAGTGTTCCTGAAGATTCTGAAATGTAGCCAAAGTCGAGAACGATTCACTGGAGATAGGCTGTGGAGGGACTTTGTGTGTTGTTAGGAGTTCTGGGTTAGAACTTTCCAGCAGAGGGAAAGCCTTTGGGAGGGTGTAGGTGAGAGGGGCAGGACGGCAGGATTGTGTGGAAGACAGCTAGGAGAGGGACAGGGGATCTGTAGCAAGGAGATCTGTGTTAGTCAGCTTTCCATTACTATAACAAATATCAGGGGAAAGCCAGCTGACAGAGGAAAGGTCCACATGAGCTCATGGATTTAGAGGCTTTGGTCCAGGGTCAACTGGCACCAGAAAGTAACAGAGGGCGAGAGGACCAGGGCTCCACTGCATCTTTTGAGGACACACCCCCAAAGGCCCGAAAGCCTTCACTACACCGTGTGTGTCTCCTCCCCACCACAAGCCCTGGCGGAGCCAGCTGAGCGTAGGCTATAGGGATGAGTAACTAGAAAGAAAGCCCGAATCTGAGAAAACCTACAGCCGGAAGTCAGAACCACGCAAAAGGATCCCTTTCTGCCTTTCTCTGCTCTTAAATGTCTGCCATCTTTAAGGAGATTTTCAAAGAAATAGCATCGGTTTAGATGTGAAACAAGGAGAGTGTTCCCAACACAGAGAGGCAGAAACACCTGCTCAAACCACTTACTGATGACTAAGGAGGGGGTGGAACTCAGGCATACAGGCATCAGTCCCCATGCGCATGTCTGTAATCCTCTCGCTGGGAGAGTAGAGGAAGTTGGATCATTCAGGATTATCCCTGGCTGCAAAGTGAGTTCAAGGACAACCTGAAACACACAAATGAGACCTTGTCTCAAAAAATTTGATAAACCGGGCGTGGTGGCGCACGACTTTAATCCCAGCACTTGAAAAGCAGAGGCAGGGGGATTTCTTTCTAAATTCG
>NC_034601.1:83347135-83390030 GCF_900095145.1 Mus pahari | reverse complement strand
CCCCCCCCCCCACCCCGCCTAAAAAACTAAAAAGCTGCCCACCTCTATTTCATCCAGGCATTGTTGCCATTTTATTTAACCAATAGTTTTACATTGGGGAGCAAGGTTTGCACAACAAAAGCTGGTGTATTTGAGGAGCCACCGGGCAGCCAGATCCTGGGGTAGCGGATTTAGCATTTGAATACATAGCAGCACCAGACTAACCCAGAGCAATTTTGCACTTTGAAATTTTTTGAATCGTGATTATGCTACTTATGAAAAAAAAATCTGTATTTGTGATAAGAGAAAGTATTAAAGAATCCTTGTTTATGGCTGCCATCCTTGTGGCTGATTTGATGACATCCCACGGTGAAACAGAGACCCTCTCTCTCCTGACTCTGCCTCACCGGAACAACTGCAGTCCGTTGAGAATGGGAGTCACGGCACGGGTGCGAGAGGCGTTGGCCCCCGGGCACTAGAGCCGCAGGGACTGGGCCTGGGCTCCCTCAGCCTGCCCATCTAACCCGGTCACAGAACCCTGAGCTGAGCTAGAAACTGCTGCTTCCAAATAGAAGGCCGAGGTGGCTAATACTGACCATCAACTCTATCCAGTTACAAGACTAGGATAGTGGAGACGAGACTAGGTTCCCCTGCAAGAGACTGTGTGTGAGGCAGATTGAGGTGGAAAGATCCACCCTAAATTAGTTGTTCCGTTCTGGGGACTGGGATTTGGGGTTAATTAAAAATGAGCAAAAGCTGACTGGGCACGAACATTCATCTCTGCTTCCTGACTGGACGATGTGACAGCCGCAGCCAGCTCCGCTCTGGTGCCTTCCCTGCCATGGCCCACCGCGAGTTACAGTAAACCCCCTTCCTTAAGTCCTTAAGTAGTTTTGTCACTGGAAGGAGACAAGTAAAAAGTGGGCGGGGGGCTGTTCAGTTCTCAGGGTGCCATCTGTGTCCCAGGAAGAGTGGACTTTTTTTTCCTATTCCTAACTTATTTCCGAGTCCACCGTTGCTTGAAGCCACAGGAAGATAGGTGCTTTGCACTGGAGAACTCAAGAACAATGGCTGTGTCTTCTTTTCACCTGCCATCCGCCTTCCCTGGCATCCTCTCCAGATCTCTGCAGACAGGTCAACAGCTTAGCTCCAGCCCCCTGCCGCTAAGAATTCCGGACTTCCAAGAGGATGTTTCTCCTGTCGGGCATTTCTCCCCTCTCCTCTCCCCTCCCCTCTTCCCCCTTCCTCCCTCCCTCTCCCCCTCCCTCTGCAGCCCCCCTCCCCGACTTTCCTTTGTGGGTTCTTAGAGACTCGGTGTGCCAATGGACAGTGGCCAAACCACATGTTGGACAGAAGCCTGGCTCACCACCTGTACTGCCCCCCCCTGAAACCCACCCCCTTTATCTACAAATAAAAAGACAAAACAGCCATGGATAGACCTGTAGGAAGCCAGCTTGCTCTCTCAGTAGCGCTCCAGGAAACTCTAACATTGGCAGCAACCACTTCCAAACGGCCAGGACTCGATGACCTGACACCTGCCCCAGTGTCCATCCCCACCAGAGAGAGCCAAACATGCCCTCTGACCCCTCTCATATGCTATCCTGCATCCCACTAACCCGCCTGCAGCTTCCCTTTTCCACTGTGAGGCTTTCTTACTCTCCCCGCCCCCACCCCCGGTGCCTCCGAGGCCCTGCAGGACACGGGGAGCCTTGGCCACACTAGCTCTGGGCATCCTTAGATTGCCCACTAATTCATGTCACTCCTGTGAGGTGTGATAACCACTGTAGTGGCTGTGGACCTAAAGCCAGGTGTCTCTCACCCTCTCACTATGGTAAGTACCTGGAGAGCCCTGGCACAACCATCAGTGTACCTGTAACACCCACTGTGCATTTCCCTTTGATTTAAGCCCGTCTCAGCTCCAGACTCAATAGTTGACTTTCCACCTTTAGTCTTAGGTTTTGAAAGGCACCCCACCCATCACACGTCCGGAATGTAGACTTGATTAGCCTAGAACTTTCCTCAGGCCACCTGTCTGTCTGTCTGTTCACCCTGCTCTCTGTCTGTCTCCATATTGCTGTTCATCACCAACTCTTCATCATCCTCAATTCCTCTTCCCCTCTCTTAAGACTCTAGCGTGTTAAGATCCATTCTGCATCTTCAGAGAGCCCTGCTCACCCACTCCCCACCCCATCTCCAGCCATGCTCCAGCCCACTCTGTCTTCTAGATTCCAGCAGACACTCAGTTCAAACTATACAGTGATGGGGGCCAGGCTCCCCAGTCGGAGCCTCACTGACCTCCAGGACCTGACTGCTCCAGACTTCTGGCAAGCTTGTCAGCAAACGTAATTGCTTTCCCTGGGAACTGTGAGACTAGATTCCTTAGGAGATAGGAGCATAACAAGGGGGTGATGAAAAGCGAAGGTCGGAGAACCACTGGGTGAGAAGCCGCTGCCGAATTCGGCAAAGGCTCGGTGGGTCCATTGCCCTTTGCGACAGGGAAGGTGGGTGCTGATGGCAAAGTGCTCCTTCACACTGCTCAGATGTTGCTCTGACAGTATTACTGTGTGGCCGCCTGGGAACCATGTGTTCTACCCAGTTATCTTTCTCTAAATATGCATTTGTTTATACTTAGGTATGTAAATATCTTTTAACTAGAAGAAGCATAAAGCATAACACGGAGCAGCGTATTTACACATGGAACTGAACCCAACTGTTCACCACAGCATTTCACAAAATGGGCTTCAGATTTTCCTGCGCTGCCGAGGATAAAACCTAGAGCCTTGGGTGTGCAAGTTGATGCCCCACTTCAGGTGACAGCTCCCTGTTTGCTAAGACATAAGAAGCTGTAAGGACAGGAGGAAGCTCAGTGGGTGTGCAACTTGCATCACACACAGCCTTAGGTTCCATCCTCAGCACTGAATAAAAACAGGTGTGGCGCTGCCCGCCCGCTGACTCGGCACTCGGGAGGTGGAGGCAGGGGGATCAGAGTCATCCTCTACTAAGTTGGGAGCTTGAGGCCAGCCTGGGCTACTTGAGACCTTGTGTTGTACAGGACTATCCTCCAACCAAGTGCACCCTCTTCAGGACTGCTGTGTGGCCTGCTTGCTGGGGATCATCACTGGGCATGTTTATAGCTCCCCTCAGAGGAGGAGGTCAAGAGGGTCATGAGAACCCTACCTCTATTCCCAGTCCCCCCCCCCCAATAAGTTACGTGTAATCCGCCCTAACTCTGCCTTGTCCTTGGGGAAGGGTTGGAGGACATGGGGTGGGGGAGGTGGAGGGAGGGCTCTATCCAGGCAGCCCTGGGTGAACCATCATCTCTTCTGGGTGCAGACTGGCCTGTGTGGCTACTTTAGGTCACCGGTGACCTCCCGGTACTCCCTCACCCACCATTCTATAAATCATCTCAGCATGCCCATCCTTTCCCCGTAGGTAGAATAGTACTGGGACCTCAGAGGGAGGGGTGGGCATTGTTTACATCTCTCCCAGGGATGAAATTGCAGAAACATCCCATCTCACAAAAGGTTAGAGCTAGATTGAGAAGCGCCCCCCTCTTTAAAATTTCTGTTTCTATTCTTCTCTCAACAGGCCTAACTGCTATCGTGAATTTGGTTTTTGTGATTTTGAGTATCTTGAATGGTTAGAATACATTTTGTTCATAGGCAAGTATGACCTCCCTTTTTACATAGCATCTTTTCTTTGGCCCCTTACCTGTTGAGTTCACTGTTGTTTTGTGAGATTTGGCTGTGTGGGTGCACACAGTTCTGGTTCATTCTTGCTTCCTTTATTGACGTTTATGGGAAGAATCAAAAATTATGAGTGTTGGCTCAATAAAGGTCACTCCCATTTCATCACACCAGGGCAAGAGACGGAGCAAGCCTCAGAAGTCCCTCCTCGCATCAACCAGTCAGCTCCAGTCAGCTCCAGTCAGCTCCAGCCAGCTCCACCAACATAACCACACCCCAAGCTCTCCCAGCTCCAGAAGCCACTGAAGGAAAGAGAGGCACACAGCAGCCTCTCAGCTTCTTCTCTGAGCAACAATGAGCTGACCAACTCACTTCCTTTATTTTTAAGATTCAACATTTTACAATAGGTTTTAGAATTTTAGAAAAATGACAGAGGTCGTATACAGGGTTCCCATGTTTCCCCCACAAGCAGGTCTTCTTACTAAAATGCTGTGTCTGTATGTTCCAACTGTGACAGTGAACTAGAATGACGTAGGATTAATAATTTCATAATTTGTGTCTGCTTCTGAAACCTTTACTGGATATCCATTGCCTATATTCGAGGATCACACTATACCTCCTGATAGTGCTCTGGGCCCCGCTGGGCAGCAGCTTCTCCGGCATCCCTTATTCCCCTTGCCCTTGACTGTCTAGAGGCGGGCACTCAGGTGACTTGCAGGCTGTCCCAACAGCAGAGCCTGTCTGATGTTCGTTTTAGGATGAGATTGAGGTAATGGGTCACAGAGAGGAAGGCGGCCAAAGGGACAGGCTATTTTCTTCCCATCCTATCAAGCATACACACTGTCACAGTGAGTTATGCGTGTGGGCAGTAGCCTTGGTTACCTGCGTGAAGCAGTGCCTGTCAGACCCATCCACTGAAGTCATTCTTTTTCTCTCTCCATGTTGTACACAGTAAGTGAAGTCTTCGGTTGCCCGGATGAGGACACCCACAGTGGGGAGAGCAAGCTGCTTGAGTCAGTGTACAGACTTAACTATCAGTCTCATCCCAAGACATCTTCCTTAGAGCATCTCTCTGCACACACACACACATACACACACATGCAGGTATGCTGGCCCGTGTGTGCACATGTAGAGGCCAGAGATAAATGTTGGGTACCTTCCTCTGTTTCTCTTCAGTTTATTTTTTGAAACAGGCTTGCTCTCTGAACATGGAGCTTGCAGGTCCTCCTAGGCTGGGCAGTGAGCCTCAGGGTCTGCCTGTCCCTACCACCCAGCTCAGGGCTGCAGTCATGTGTCAGCATTTGTAGCTTTTTACATATGTGCTGGGAACCTGTATTCCAGTCTTCATGCTTGTTCACAAATGTATTACCTACTAAGCCATCTCCTCAACCCCAGAATAATGTTTGACCAAATATCTGGGCATTTCATGTCCTAGGCAGGTTGATTAAATTAACCATCATATGTAATGCTAATATGTGACTGGCAGCCATTGATCTCCTTATGTTATAGGATGCTTTAACAACCTAATGTTTTTGGGTTTTTTTTGTCTTTTTTAAACAGCTTACTGTAATTACCACACACTATTTATTTTAGGATTGTTGGATTCCATCCATTAATATTTGGTCTCGTATTTTGGGATCTGCTTCAGGCGTTATGCTGTCCTGTGATTTCCCATCTTGGTCCTATCTCATGAAGTCAGCTGGTATCAGTGTGTGCTAGTTCCATGCACTGAGGTGAGGCCCGTTAGGCGCCCTTGGTCTTAGATCTCATCATATGTTTCAGAATTTCGGGTTTCAGCCTCACTGTGGGTGAGTTTGGTCTTTATCTCCTTTCCTTTTCTGCCCAGCTGCCTCTATCACATCCAGGCATTGCTTCCTGGACTGCCACTGAAGACCAGCTTCTACCTGACCTCTGGGATTGTATCCTGGACCAGATGGATAAACAAGAAAGATTCGAAGAAAGGGAAGAAAGGGCAGTGGTGGGGCCAAGCCTGAGCGAAGCCCAGGGCACACAGTTATGGTTGTGTTGCAGGACACCCATTCCTGTGTACAATCAATCTGCACCGAGGGAGGGAGGGAGGGAGGACGCTAGAGAAAAGCACCCTAGACAAGGAAGCTCAGGGAGACCAAGCTATGATCCATCTTCAGCTCTGAGCACAAAGCCACGGCAGGTGACTGGGGGAAAATGTCTAGTTCAACAGAAACAGGGAAGAGGCCGCTGGGACAGAAGTTCACTGGGCTCTTTGTCTAACCCAGCAAAGAACTTGGCCCTTGCTGGGCAAACCCAAGGTGTTCCATGAGGAAAACTCACAGGAACCAAACATGGAACATAAAGTCAGAAACCAGGGGGAGGCCTTGAGAGAATGACTAGTGACTCCAGTTCTCAGAGCCCAAGGAAGGAGGAGGAGACCCGAGGCCCAGAGGACCTAAGTCTGATGACACACTGTCCGCATGATGGGAAATTGTCCCTAATGCTTCTGGGGGAGGAACCCCCAAGTTTCTGTTATGCATCTGGTCCAGGCTATGATCCCAGAGGTCAGGTAGAAGCTGTTCGACAATGGCGGTCAAGGAAGGGCTGCCTGGGTGTGATAGAGGCAGCTGGGCAAAAAAGGGAAAGAGATAAAGGCAAAATCTGAAATCCTGAAACATACGATGAGATCTAATACTAAAGGCGCCTGACACCTCGCTTTAATTTTATAGAGTTAGTTCACGTTGATACCAACCAACTTCATGAGACGGGGAACAAGATGGGAAATCGCAGGACAGCACAACCCCTGAAACAGAGCATGTATTCTTACCGCTGAGTGACACATGAACAAAGCCAGAAGCAGAACTCCAGTCCCGCCCCACCCCTACCCCACCCCCGCCCCCGTGCTCAGGGTCTGTGAATGGCTGGCTGGCTGCCAAGTCTGGGACCCCACGAGGTGTTCCAGGATCCACTTGACTCTGGCCACTCTTGCCAAGAGACGTGGGGCAAGTAAGCGACTGTGGCCTTTATTGAAGACAATTTCCTTGTCCGTTTATTCAACACTTAGATTCTGTGGCATTTCGTGACTTCCAGAAGAACAAGGTCTGAGCCACTGTCACATCAGCAGATCATCTTGATCCGACCATTTACGCTCATTCTTCCTTCTCATACTTCTGGCGCAACACACATGCTCCAACTTCCCACCGAGTTCAGCTCAAGCGGGCATTCACTGGGGCTCCTCTGTGCTCACATACCACCGCAGAATGCAGGCTGGGCTTCTACTGTTCCAAGAAAGCCCCACCCCACCCCCACCCACTGGGTCACAGAGAGACAACTGACCAGATACTCCAGAGCTATCCAGAAAATTCATGGCACGCGGCCAAGCTCTTCCTTGGAGATGGTGACCTGGAAACACAATGGGCTGTTCGAATCTGCCCTTAGGAAGCTTCCAGGGAAAGCCACTGTTCCCATTCTTGGCTAAGACAGGAAGTGACATGTCCTGGAAGAGACCACTCAAAGCCATGGGAGACTGAGGGATCAACCTGGAGCTCTTGTTCAGACCCTGCCTAAAGCAGATCCAGGGTGGCCTTCAGTGAGGGCTTCAGGAACAGACAGCAGAAAGACAGTCCTAGGCACACTGAGAGAGGAAGGGCCACCCTGGTGCTGGAAACTGTTCCAATACTCCCAGCTAGGACTGATAACCACTCTGTCAGAAAGTCTTTATGGATCCAGGGAGGGCAGGCTGGTGAGAGGAAAGGACTGGCATCCTACCTTTGCCCTGTAAGGCGTCTAATCACACATATGCATGTGAACCAGGGCCCTGTGCCCTCCCCATATAGGAAATCAGAAAACCTTTATTGACAAAAAAAATGTAAGGAAATGATGTCTGAATATGATATGAACACAGTTTGAAGATCAACGTTTTCTTCAAAATCTTTTTTTTTAATGACTTTTATACCATGGATTTTTGACATTTGTTTTTTTCTAAAAATTTCATATGAATATATTTTTTATTTCCTGTGAGTCATGCCTACATCTGCCTCTGCTTTCATCTTATTCTCTTACATATTTAGTACCCATAGGGACACAGACAATGATCCACATGCATCTAGACCTCGGGACTTAAGCTCCCATGGGGCCTGGGACCAGCGTGGTGGTGGGACAACAGAAACCATGACTAGGGCTGCAGATAGCCCTGCTTCTAAAGTTCAGAAATCTTCCCTGGGCTGGGGAGAAGGTCCAGTTGGTAACTGCAAAGAGCAGTACCTTATTTTGGGTCTCCAGCTCCCAGGTAAGAAGGTGGGTACTGCAGCTCCAGCTCCGGGAAGGTGACTACAGGAAGGCGGGGCTTATCCAGGGCTGGTCTAGGTAAGTCACTGAGATCTAGGTTCATCAAGACACCTTGCTTCAAAAACCAAGGTTAGAAGAAACTAAGGAACTCAGCCAATATCAACCTCTAGCCTCAACACGCACACGTGTGCACATGCACTTACACACACATGTGCACGCACACACACAATCATGCATACATGCTTTCCCCGAGAAGGCCACTTGCACCAGTGTGAAATGCAGGGCTGGCCTAACCTTTCTTTGCAAGGACTTCAACAATAAGGCTTCTGTGTTCTCAGGAACTGGAGACAGACCAAAATAATATCAGACATGCGAGGAACGGAGATGCCTATCTCACTCCCTCATCCCCATACTCCTGGGCCTAAGAAAACACCGGCATATTGTTACCCTTTCAACCTTAGGTCCACAGTGTTTAAAGGGATTATACCCATGTCTGGGCAAACTGGACCGATTGAGCTTAAAAAGGAAAATATAAAGGCAGTGTTGATGTTCAAATGTCAAACCCTGTGTGAGTAGATTTGGTGTTCTTTCCGACCCAGGAATAATATTCCAAGCTGTAATTAATTTATCCACCTTCCCATCAGTCCAGCATTATTCCTGAACAGAGACATGGGGGAGGGGAGGCTCAGGGGGTAGGGACTCCATTATTTCTTTTGGAAAGGCTGTCTTAATTGCATGCGTGTTCTAGTCATAACATCATGAAGTTCACAGCGATTTGTCAAAGGCAGCCATGAGCCTAAAGCTGCAACTTCCTTGCATGGTAGTTCAAGGGTGTTTTGAGTTAGCAAATATGTCCTCAGACCCCGGCCAGAGCCAGCTAAAAGTTTATTTCCATGAGCGTCTTGCTGTCTGGCTGCAGAGCAATGCGCATGGCATTTGTCGGTCATGGTCCACAATAGAGTCCTGTAGGATTGATGCTACGGTTAAGGTAACTGGAAAAGGCAGTCTTTGCCTGAAATGGACAACCGATTGCTAGCATGGTGGCCGCAGTGTGGGGGCCATGGAGCCCTGCTGATCGGGAACCCTCTGCAGCTGGGTTGAGGTGGCATATGTGGATTGGAGGCAGGAAGACCGGAAGCTGCAGTATTTTGTTTGTTTCTTTTCTCTTTCTTTCCTTTTTCCCCTATATTCCCAAGAATCTGGGGGAAAGGCTGTGACTGTTGCTCTAAAATGGTGCACACCTGACCAGCCTGAAAGTACTGGCAACCCAAGGGACAGACAAGGACTGTCACTGTGGAAGTGTTATCGGGTGTGAAAAAGGAAGGAACAGCCGGGCTGCACCGCCCTGGTTTTGCAGGCAGTGGGCCCCGGACGGGACAGACCTGCCACACAGTAACAGACTTCATATTTGTAGAACCAGGCAGACCATGACAAGCTAAGCCTGCTGAGGTATACTGTTGGAGGGAACATGGTGGGCTGGGGAGGGGGTCTGTGGTGAGGACCTTGAATTTTGTACAGATTACCAGACAGACAGGGCCTTTCCAGATTCCTTGAGTTTGAGAACCAAATATCTAGATATTTCTGTTTTTAATTTTAAAAACTAAGTGAAAATTAAGTACACAGACCTAGACCTACAGGCTCAGAGCTGACCCATGACCCCCTACTGTGAGGCTGAGGTCTGAACCAGCCCTGGAGTCCCTGTGGAGGAGAGTCTGTGTGGAGGAGAGCCTGTGTGGAGGGGAGTCTGTGTGGAGGAGAGCCTGTGTGGAGGAGAGCCTGTGTGGTAGGGAGTCTGTGTGGAGGGGAGCCTGTGTGGAGGAGAGCCTGTGTGGAGGAGAGCCTGTGTGGTAGGGAGTCTGTGTGGAGGGGAGCCTGTGTGGAGGAGAGCCTGTGTGGAGGGGAGCCTGTGTGGAGGGGAGCCTGTGTGGAGGGGAGCCTGTGTGGAGGGGAGCCTGTGTGGAGGGGAGCCTGTGTGGAGGGGAGCCTGTTTGGAGGGGAGCCTGTGTGGAGGAGAGCCTGTGTGGAGGGGAGCCTGTGTGGAGGGGAGCCTGTGTGGAGGAGAGTCTGTGTGGAGGAGAGCCTGTGTGGAGGAGAATCTAAGCTGAAAAGAGAAGGCCAAATCCCCGAGGGAGGGTCCCCATGGGAAAGGGCAGGCTGTGTAGAGAGTGGGGGCTCCTTTTCTGCTGCCTCAGCAGCTCCGTTGGAGGAAAGTCGTGGTGGGGACTGAGGCTAGTCACCAGTGTCACCACTGAGGCTAGGAGGTATCGGGAGTGCCAAGAGACCAGCTTTACTGAAAGATGTTGAATGCTGCTTCTGAGCAGGACTCTCTCCACAGAGGAGCTCTGGGGGTAAACTGAGGCAGACCTCCTGTATCTTCCTTCCTGAATCTTGTCAGGTGAGGGAGTGTAGTCAAGGGGAGGTCACCAGAGATGACATATGGGTCGGGCTGTTGATATGGGCTGACAATGCCCCTGAGAGAAGATGGTGAAGCGGATGGCCCAGAGGCCCTCTTCCACCTTCCAGGGGATTCACCATGGGCCTTAAATCCCCATCCCCAATCCTTCCTTGGTCAGGCGAGGAAGTATTTGTGTGGTTAGTGTGCTCTAGCTGTGTTCCATGTTTAGGATAAAGAACGCTTGGTGGTTTAGAGGTGTCCCTCACAGAAAACCCAGAATTCGCAGGGCAATGACAGTTGTCCCGAGAGGCAATGGGAGCCATGGGATAGAAGGGTCACAGGCAATGTTATGACTGATCTCTGTGTGTGGTCATGCGTGTGTGTGTGTGTACACAAGCACGTGCATGAGGACTGCACATGTGTGTGCAGCACCTGGGCACGTGTGTATACAAATGGAGGACAGAGGACTGTGGCCAGTGCTGGTCCCCAGGTGCTATCAGCCTTTTTTGTAGTGGTCTCTCACTGACCCGGAACTCATCAACTGAGGTAGGCTGCAGCCGAGGGTACTCTCCTGCCTCTGCCTCTATAGCCCTAGGGTAGGGACTTGGATTCTAGGGCGTCAAACAGAGGTCCCCGTGCAAACAAGGCAAGCACCGTCTCCTCTGAACCGCCTCCCAGCCTTATGGTTTGGGCTGTAAATGACCCCCAAAGGCATTAAACGTCTGGTCCTCAGCTCAGTGCTATTGACAGCCAAGAGGTTTAAAAAAAAAGGAAAAGAAAAGAAAAAACATAAAAGCCTTTAAGACGTTTGGAGAATGCCTTTGCAAGGGAAGGGCCAGTGGCATTCCAACTCTCTCTCTGCCCCTTTTGTTTCCTGGCTTCCAGATACTGGCTTTGTTCAGCCATGACACATTGTCCCACCTCACAGGCCCACAGTGATGGGTCCGACCCAGCATAGAGAGAACCTTTTCTCTTGGGAGGTAATTATCTCAGGTGTTCGCTGAGGTAATGCAAAGCTACCTAACCTGGACAATAATTGAGAGGCTAAAGGGCAGAGAATGCCCAGCCTGATACAGGAAGGACACCAGCTGGACAGCAAGCACGGGGATGACCAAGTGCCATGTGCATGTAGTGAAGACGTACGCTAACTCTCAGCATCGGAGAGTGAGCAGAGACAGGAGAAAGCAGAACAAACACCCATATCTGAGAGGTGATGGGGAGTGGTTGGCTTGCGGACGTCACACTCACTGCAGTAGGGGCTTCTGGAAGACGACACTAACCCTACTGAGAGGACAGGGGCCATATCTATCATGACTCTAGTAAAGGATCAGGAAGAATGGGGGAGGAGGAAGGGGCTCTGGTACAAGATCATTTGAAGGGGATGGGGTCATATCCATTGAACCTAAGAGAAGAAGGGGTAAGAATGAAAGGGTGAAGGAAAAAGAGAAAAAGACGGGGGAGGCCAGCCCAGCTCACCAGGGGTAGAGCGTACCTCACAGGTCCCCGGCTCACCAAGGGTGAAGGATGCCTCACGATGACAAATGGGATTCCAAGTGCAGCAGTGCAATAATAAACAACTCATTTTGTGGGGAGCAGGGAGAACCCAGAAGAGAGTTGGGAACACTGCCGAGAGCAACAGTGCCTTTCTGGAAACTTTCCCATTCACAAAGCCCTGGACAGGAGGGAGGCGTTATCCCATGCCGATAGAGTGATCCAGGCAGCTGGTCCAGTCTGGATTGTGTGTGTGTGTGTGTGTGTGTGTGTGTGTGTGTGTGTGTGTGTAAGGACCAACGTAAGTGCTTGGCAGGATAAACAACAGTGTTTCCATCCGTCATCCCCGGTCCCCATCTGCTGGACTCCAGCTTTGGAAAGATGGACAGAAGGACACCACACCCACACAGCTCAGCACAGAGGAGAAAGAACTAGGGATGTTCAGGCCGAGTTGGTGGATTTTATTTTCTCTGGAGTACGGCATGGTTGTTGAAGGTATAGAGCTGAACCACGAAGTCCTTCTTGGGTGACCCCCAGCAGCCAGTGCTGGCCTCGGGGCGGTGGTTTCCTTGCATTCCTTTGCAACAATGTCTTGCTCTCTGTAAAATCTAGGCCTACCTTTCTCACTGTAAGATACAAGAGGCTGAGCCAGGTGTGATACCGCATGACATAAATCCTAGCACTTCAGTGGGGGACACAGGTGAATATCTGTGAACTTGAGGCCAGCCTGGTCTACACAGAGTATTCCAGAACAATCAGAGTAACATAATGAGACTCTGTCTCAACAAAGAGACAGATGAAACCCACGTTATAACCAACCCCCTAGGAGACATTTTGCTAGTGGCTTCATTGGATATTTCACTGAGAAATAACTTTGTATCATACAGGCCCTAGTTTAACTATTAATTTTATTTATTTATTTGGCTTTAGGCGTCAAGATTTTAATTATTATTATAAATAAAACTATGAAAAACCTTTATATCCTTAAGCCTTCTCTAAACCCAGAACCTCTCTTTGGAATAGATTTCTCAGAATAACATTACACATTAAAAGCTGGAGGCGGTCTAGTGCTCTCCGTGTGGCTCAGTACCTGGATTCTGCCACCCACATGGCCGCAGCTCCCCATCTGCCTTTGTCAACAGGAATATTATCTTGGAATGTTGCAAGTAGGCCTGTGGGAGGGCCTTCAGTTGCAGCCAATTATCCCCAGGAGCACATAGGAGCTGTGGGCCTTAGAAGTGACCAGATGAGGAAGACCATGGGGGGGGGGCAGTGACCCTTGGCTGTGTCCTTTAGCTGTAGGTCAGAAGCCTGCCTCTGTATCTCATCTGCCAGCCAAGCCAAGCCCTTTCACCGGAGCTGCCCCTGCTGACTCACCTCTGTCAGGCGGGTGGGCAAGCTATGAAACTGACCAGGAAGTCACCTGAGCAACTTCAGAGCTTGCTCCTGCTGGGAGAGAAAGGCGGTTCATACTTGCCTGAGAACTTCGGAGGTGGTGCCAGGGCTGGAGTTCCTCCAGCAACTGACTGCCCACAGCAGAGCCCCCACCGTTTAGCCACCTCTGCACCGTTCATCCAGGACCAGGCACCCAGTAAGTAGATGCTCAAGATAGCCTTGTAGAATAGCCTCGGAGCCACAGGGGACCAGCAGGGTGTTAAGATAAAGGGATCTGGAGAGGTTCTGAGCCATCTCGGAGGTGCATGTGTTTGGAGCTATTTAACAGGGTGTTTTTCCGGTGCTGCCCCGGTCTGTCCTCTTTATTCTCCCACAGACTGTCTGCCAGCCCTAAGCCCACCCGCGGGAGTTAAAGTGCTTCCTGCCTTTGGGACTGAGAGCAGCGTGCAGGGTGGAGGGTGGAGGGTGGGCTGGGTAACTTCAGAGACCCAGGCTGGCAGATCGCAAGCCAAGCCAAGCCAAGCCGGCTGGAAGCCCCAGGGCTCCGTGAGGCTCCGCCCATCCAAAGCAACATGCTGGAGTGCCTCTGGGCTTGTCGGTCCTAGACCCCGGCACACAGGCACACACACCAAGGATCCCGCCGCACACCAGGATCCCTTGGCTTCTAGACCCAGGTAAGTAAGGGGCAACAGGTACCCTGCTAGGGACCAGTCTTGGCCTACAGGCACACAGCATACAGGGGACAGGGATTTAACTCGTAGCCAGTCCCCTCTCTGCCTGTCTTCACTTACAGGAAAGTTACAGGAAAACATTCTGCTTTTATTATTAACTCATTGACATTCTCAGAGAAAATTTGGAAAATATCTAAATGCATCAAATGAAAATTAAAACCACCATCTCCAGTCCTCAGCCTCCCCCACCCCCAATTCAGCAATACTTGAAGCACACAGGCCACAAAGAACCTGATTTTATTTTTACCATCTATTTATTTATTTAATTATTTTGATCAGGAAGCTTCTTTGGGTTTGGGCTTTTATTTATTTATTTATTTATTTGCCGTGGGAAAGGCATGGGATGTGGAAAACATGGTTGCAGTAATGAGGGAATGGAAAGCTTCTAGAAGAAACCCAGGTGACAGCTATGGTGTGTGCCTAATCCCTAATCCCCACTGCACGCCACTGAGGTAAAGAGCAATTAGGGGAGGGAGGGCCCTTTGGGTCATCTAATGCATCCCCTGCCCTGGGCTGTGTCTGTGTGGACTGATAGCTCATTTCAGCATAGGAAGTAATGTCCACCCCTGTAGAGTAAGACTGTAACCAATTGTAGCTGCCATCTGTGGTCCCTGATGGGGCCTTTGCTAGGTTCACCAGGCTGCTCTGATTCTTGGATACAATGTGAACTTGACTGAGGCCAAACACCTCTATCTTCCTCACCTGTTTGGTTTTCCCAGTCAATGAGGAGGGCACCGCAAATCCCCAAGGAACCGGTCCTGGCACCACCCTACAGATCTTGCCTTTGATGGATTAGGAATCATTTCTAAAGCATAAGCTCTTGAAGGACCTCAGAGAGATTCGCACATGCTGCCAGTGTCTCTGGGGGAAGCGGCTGCCTGTGTGGTCGCTCATTCTGGGAGCTGGATGGAACTCGAGGCATCCGTGCATTCATGCATGGAGGCATCCGTGCATTCATGCATGCTCGCCTGCTTCTGATGAATGATTACCGCATTCCCACCAGATGCAGATTCTGTTCCAGCTGTTCTGGGCAGAATGAAAAACAGCCTGTGCAGAAACGCTGCTTAGGAAGCTTACCCTTCGGTGGGAAGATGAACATCCAACAGCAAGCACAGTAACGAAGAAAACTACACTACACACAAACATACAACGCTATGGGAAAGGATGGTAGGGTGAGCATTACGGAGAGACAAGGTGCCAGGCAAAAGTACATTGCACCAATAACCACTTAAATCTTTTTAGAGATAAGTTAGTGAGCCATGTAGATAAAGAAATTGTATCATGCAACAAAATTATAAAAATAAAAACCTATAAATTTTAACAGGAATAAGCTCACAGGATACTCCCCAAATGCAGTGGTTCTGGTCAAACTCTAGGGGTTCCCTCTCTTTACATAGCAAAACCTTTCTCCTACTCTGGGTGGGACAGACTGGCACCATGAGGGGCCGACAGCCAGTGTTCTCACAGTTTATCATTCCATCTAGCCTTTGAAGGGCCTGTAGCAGAGAGATGCCCTGCACGTGCTCTTGAAGAAAGCAGGGACAAAGGCCATCGCAGGGTTATTTGATGTTGCGTACAACCCTGTGGTGTGTGCACGATGCAGTAGGGAAAGCTCGCCATCCCAGGCCCTTAGAGGGGAAGTTGAGGCTCCCTGGTTTTACCTGAGTTGCGGAGTACAGCTCCTGACTCCTCGATTTAATACCTCAGCCATCATTTGTTCTTTATCCAAAATTCTCATACTCCTCCCTCCCTGGATCTTCTGGGCGTTTCGTCCCGTTTGCCTTTCCAGTCCTCACACCCAGCTTCCTGTCTGTCACCCATGGGAAGCTCTGGGGAAGCCGAGGGAAATAGGACCAGACTCAGAGGCTGCAGCCCCCAGGGAGCCAGGCAGGAGGTGGCAGACAGCAGTCTCCCAGTCTGAGGGCAGTGGTTCTGGGTCTCCACACTTAGTCCCAGAGAAGCCCTGTTGGCCTCAGTCCCCCAAGGAAGGACAGAAGGCCACGGTACAGCCAGCTTGCTGCCCGGAGGGCCTGGAGGCCCCTGTAGGCTTCTTGCTTGATAAGGGCATATATATATAGCATATTGTTTCCAGGATTTGGACATGGGGTTGAAATGAAGGCACTAGCAATAGACAGTTGCTTCCAAGGTCAACCAGTGTGAATTCTAGGCTCGGCCAAGGTCACAGTCACCCAGATCTCCCTGTCTAGAACTGCCTTCACACTCATCCTACTTCTTAAAATACATGGAGCCAAATGCTTCCGTGACTCTGCCCCCGAGTCTTGCTGAGGGACTGTCACAGAACCCTGTCACTAGGAACAAGAATGTACCCCATTCCACTGAGATAAGGCGTGACTAGGGGGTGCTCTCCGCCTCACCCAAACCTGAGTGGGGCAGGGAACAGACCTCAGCTCTGACTGTGACCCTCATCGCGCCTGTCTATCTTGGAGCTTAAACGGCTCGAGAAACCCTTGCTGGGTGAACCAGTCATCAAGTCCTCAGAATGTTGCCAGTGCTGGAAAGCCTCTGTTCCGGAAGCTTCCATACTGTTATCAGTGCTGATAGGTAACATAGCCAGAGCACACGGGCTGGGGGCAGGATTGCAGACGGGTGCACCAGGGGCCACTCGGGCCCCACTCACAGATGTTTCGTTCCACCCAACCGCCAGAGCCCCATGTCCTGAGTGACTTGGGACCTGAAGCTCTGGGTCTGAGCTTTCCAGGAAAAACCACACGGGCACTATTCTAACTGCGGACAATGCCCCTGCTTCAAACCCTAGCATCTTCAGTGTCAGTGCCAGTGTGAGAATGTCCAGTCCAAGCTGAGCCCCAGGTTAGCTGTGTCTGAAGCTGGGCTGTTCCAGTACCAGTGACCCAGAGCCATGGCTCTCGGGGCAGAGCTGTCTGTGGAGTCCTAAGGACAGGGCTAACTTCTAATAGCTTAGGGAACATTTAGGGAAGAAGCCAGTCCTCACGTGTGAGACCCAAGTGTACCCGAGAAGTGGCTGGTTCTCAGTGCCTTTGAGTCTAAGGAGCCTGTCTCCTCTGTACAAGGTCCTGGGAACTCCCTCCTCTAGGTAAAAGGGGAGCCTGTAGCTAAAAGATGAAATCTCCTGGGTTTTGCCAAGAGAGATAACCTTGGGGCCACTCATCACAGTACTATGGGGCCCAGGTCTCTGTAAATTAAAATGGTTGGATCTCCACGCCCACTCAGACCCAACAGTCTGACACCAGGGCCGCTGTGCAGTGTGTGCTTTGGCACTGTAATGGCAGTGAACTTGGAGAACCTGACATAAGCGCCATAATGGTGTGCAGATTGGACTGTGACTTTTCCACCAGGCCCGTCACAAGGCCACTGACTGACTCAGAATCCTTAGTATTGGAAATATACAACGACCTGCAGGCTCTGCTGGGTACCGGGAGCACCAGCAAGGGCAACACGAGGCATTAACTATAGCGAACAAAACAGTTTCCACAAACCTGGAGAGCTGCGATTTGAAAGGGAGGCAACCAGGCTGGCTTTTCTAGCCTAGCCCAAAGCTAATCGTGGTTTTAGGTGCCAGGGTGAGTTACCATGAGCAAGCAAAGATGGCACGTTCTGGGGGAGCACGCAAGACCAAGAGAGATCTGGAAAACAAAGACAGTGTGGGGATTCCGCCACGGCGCCACAATTTATGTCTTTGGCCATTAACTCTGCCAGGTGTTCTGCAGAAATGACCCTCAGTCCGTTTTCTAACTGTCCACTGCGCAGCCCAGACGCCTCTACCCTGACTGTAAGATGTGCCAGTTGGGAGTACAGAGGTCTGTTTGGGACAAAAATATCCAGGCTGAACAATACCCAAGGAGTTCATTTCCGGCCAGGAGTATAGCTCATAGATGGTGTGCTCATCACTCTGCGCCAGGCCCTGGGTTCAATCCTCTGCAGCATAAACTTGGTGTGGTGACCTAATCTAGAATCCTGGCGCTGGGGAGGTAGAGGCAAGAGCTTTGGGAGTTCAAGGTCACCCTCAGTACACGTTGAGTTCAAGGCCAGTGCAGAACTACGGGAGACACTGTCAAGAGAAAAATTCCTTTCTACTGTCCTGGAAGCCAAGGTCAGTGGTTCACATCTGGCTGGAGACATCTTTTGGTGCTATCCCATGGTGGAAGGTAGAAGGAAGCGGGGAGGTTGCCCAGCCCTGAACCATCCATTTAAAGGCCCCATCTCTCAGCACGTGCTCTGGGGACACATTTAAACCATAGCTGGAAGCTTTTTAAAGGTCCAGTGCCAAGATGGGGACCCAGAGCTGCACCAGGGGTAAGATCTAAGCATCATTATTCCCTGAGCTCCACAGAATTTCTCAAAGCTAGTGGGCCTGGTGCCCAGGGCAGCTCTGGGGACTCCAGAAGACATTTGACATGCAAATTTCCAGTCTCCACCTAAGTCTTAGGGGTGCAGAAGCCCCTGAGGTGAGCAGTGTACCAGGCACTTCTCAGGCAAGCTACACTATGGCCCTGAGAAGAGGGAGGGCATGGGGGCCCAGGGTGGGGGTGGGGGGGTGAAACAGATGTTTGGGTCTGTTTCTTCTGGCCACAGAAATTTCCATCTGGTTTTAAGTAATAGGTCTTTTTAGTAAACCCTCAAGTATAAATTAAATACAGAATTGACTCTGAAATTAGTTTCCCGTGTGGAGTTATTGATTCCAAACCAGTTAACATATGTTCCCCCACATAGTCACTGTTCTGTAAGAACTCCCTGACAGAAAGTGGTGGCAGGGTTGCTAGCTGGTTATTTCTTTTGGAAATAAAATGGTGCCCATCAGCTCGGGGTCCACTCTTCTCTGTGGCAAGGCCCTGAGCCTCCCTTAATGGTCCCAGGCACTTAGGGAGGGATCACTGTGCGAAGAGCTTTTGATGCATTAGTTTCCAGACAATTCCTGCCCGATTCCCCTGCTCAGAATGGGGCTAGATTTCGGCTTTGTTGAGGATTCGGAAGTATGCTGTGCCTTCCGGCCTTCTCACCCCTAACAGGCCTCAGAGGCTCAGAGAGATGAGCTTCATTTCTCAGTCACGACAGCTCTCTCCAGAATGTCCGAAGAGAGCCACAGTGTTGACCATGGCGAAATGAGACCTAAACCTAAAGTCTCTGAGTCTTGGAGGCCATGTGGGAAGGAAAACCAAAAGACCTCAGAAGACCCAGCGACCTCCCAGCGCCAGCCATTTTCTTTTGCGAGACAAATGCCTACGACAACAATTCTGGATTCACCTTGGCTCACATTGCAGAGGTTTTGATCAACTGTTATTTGGCGCCCACCATTGCATGGAGAGGCAGAAGAGCGCACAGTTAAAACAGACCTGTTCACCTCAGCCTGCAGCCCAGAAATAGCAAGGAGTGCCAAAAAAAAAAAAAAAAAAAAAAAAAAAACCCAAAAAAACAAAAAACAAAAAACAAAAACAAAAACAAAACCCTTTGAAAATGACCCACACTCTTCGACTCAGCTTCATCCGCTACAGTTCCAACGCATCCTGTTAGTTTGTTCAAATTTTGAATTCATTTATGGACCAAACCATTGATTAAGTCAAAGCATTCATGATCTAATCACCTCTGGAAAGATCCTCCCACACATACCCAGAGGTGTGCATTGCCAATAGTCTAGTTGTCTCTCAGTCCTGTCAAGTGGGCAGCCAAGATCAACCAGCCACATCCGTACTCAGGACCAGTACACGTCAACCAGCACTGGCGTGTTCCATGCTTGATCAGTGATCAAACAGCTTGGAAATGCTGCTGTTGGGTTTTCCTGTTCTACAGAGAGGAAAGGACACGGCCAAGAGAGGCTGAGGGACAGTTCTAGGATCACGTATCCATGAAGTTACAGAGCCGGAATCCAAAGTGGGAGGCGGGAGGCCAAAGTCTGAGCACGTTCTGTTCCTTTAGGAGTGGGTTTGGGGGCTGGAGAGATGGCTCAGTGGTTAAGAGCACTGGCTGCTCTCCCAGAGGTCCTGAGTTCAATTCCCAGCAACCACATGGTGACTCACAACCATCCTTAATGGAATCTGAAGCTGTCTTCTGGTGTGTGTCTGAAGAGAGCATTGGTATATTCATATACATATACATATACACATACATATACACATACATACATACATATATATATATATATAATAAATCTATAAAAAAAGACATAAAAAAGAGTGGGTTTGGGTGGGAGACAACTAAAGCTCTGAAGCTAGCTTGATGGCTTCTTTTAATTAAAATAAGCAGGTTTTAGAGAGCCAGGCCCTGTGTGTGGGACAGTATTACGTTTTGATGATAAATGTTCACTAAATGCTCAATAATGTTCCTGGGTAGCTCTTGTGCGGCTGTGGGCCAGTCACCAGCTTGGATGAGTAGAGATGGAGTCTAAAGATCTTGACTGGGATGAAGTTGGCAGCGTCAATCAGAATGATGCTAACCTAGCCTTATGGACCAAAGGAGGTCTCAGAAACAAAGTTTGAGCTGGGGGGGGTCTCATTCTCCAAGTATGAGTAACACATTGTGGGGCCAGTCTGAACTGGAAACATGCAAAGACACAAGGACAAGTGGAGAGTTCAGTGAAGGGCCAGAAAGACTGGAGGCGTGGCTCCCGAGGACAGTGACAGCAATGGAGGAATGGAGCTGCGGTCCTCAACCTCAGAGCCCATCCACAGCTGTGCTCTGGACAGACCATTTCCTTCTGAAGATAACAAGGGGCAGATGAAGGCCCTCGCTTGGGGCTGCTGTGGTAGGATGTGCTGTGGTATTCATGTGGAGGCCGTGGCTGTTGAGCTCATCGAGATGCAGGAGGGGGATTGATGGGCTGCAGCTGGAGTTCTGCGTTGGAGCGGCCTGGAAATGGCCAAAGGGAAAATTTGATGAGCACTGCCCCATGGCTCTTGTGCTGAGATGGGAGAGCCGGGGTCAAGGCCATGTGTAGGATTCTGAAGGAGCAGGTGTGGTCACCAGGGTGAGGCTGGCAGGAGAGGGAGGGGGTGGGGACTAACGGTCAACGGTGGCGTGTAGAGCAAGGAGGCCTCGGGAAGCACAAAGCGTCTTCACTTGGGGCCGGGTTCATCGTTAAAAATGATTTGTTTACTCTCATTTTACGTGGACTGGTGTTTTGCCTGCAGTGTGAAGGTGTCAACTCACTTGAAGCTGGATTCCAGACAGTTGTGAGCTGCCACGTGGCTGCTGGGAATTGAACTCGGGTCCCCTGGAGGAGCATCCAGTGCTCTTAACCACTGAGCCATCTCTCCAGCCCCTCAGGCTCATTTTTAAATTAAGCCAGTTCTACAAAGTAGCAGCTATAGACCCAACCCAGAGTGGGCTGAGACTTCCGGGGTGGCTGGTTGTCCCAGGGATGATGTTGGTCAATGTCACAGTCCCCATGCTAGCTGGGGGACGCTGAGCTGCCCTGGTGCATGTTAAACTTTCTTTGCATGGTGATTCCGGCCAGAAACTGTGTCCCAAACATGCCTTTGCCTCTAGCTACAAAAGTCACTAAGGGGACCTCATGGACATATTCTACTTGGCTGCCAGGAGATTCCGAGGAGATGAGGTTGGACCACCTCAAGCCTGGCAAACTCCTAGTGGTCAGTTTTGAATTGAACGACACATCTCTAGGCTTCTGCTTCCAAACAGGAGAGAGGGGTAGAAGGTGACATTTACCCCACACCCACCCCAAAGGAAAATAAGTTTTCACTCATCAGTGATCTGATGGCCACCTAGGGAGGGTTCTTAGGACCCACAAAATATCTGACAGAATCCTACAGTTACAGGGAGACACTTCTCACAGTGACCAAGCCTGGGTGTTCAGATGAGAAATCATCATGTGAGGAGTGATGTGTTCTTCAGGGGCCACCAGTCACTCACTGGAGGGGGTGATCGGAGAAGGAAGGTCAGCACGCTGAACGCCTACCTACCAGGTCCTCCGATTGGAGTATTGGACACTTAGCACACCTTCCACGGGGTGCTACGTTATAGCGTTTGTCTTTCACTCAGGGAGCCCAGCTACCCTAAGAGACATCCACGGAGAAACAGCCCCTCACCCCCCAGATCCAAGTACTGTGCCTGCATAGTTTATAAGGAACAAAGCTTTGTTTGTGTCACAGTTCTGAAGATGTCCAACAGTGCAGTGTGGCCATGTGTTCTGTATCTGGTAAAGCTTGGTACTATACCATGATATGGCAAGACAGAGCAAGGTAGACAAAGACACCCCATATATCCATGAATGAGTGACTGGACAATAAGAGCCCTCTGTCAATAACACATTCATCTATAAATGGATTCATCTATTCACAAGGGCCAGCACCCTTGTGACACAATCACCTTCCACTAGTCTATAAATGGACTCATTTATTCACAAGGGCCAGCATCTTTGTGACATAATCACCTTCAGTAGTCTTCTCGCCCAACACTGTTACACTGAGAACCAGCTTCCCAGCATGTGGACTTTAGGGGACACCTTCCCACTATAGCAACCACCCATTGCACATTCCATCCAAAGGTGCCCTGACAGCCCCTTCAGCTGAGTGGTTATGGAAACCACTGTGGTTCCTTGTTGGTTGCTATGGTAAACACAATGAACACAAATGGCCTATGGAAGAAAGGGTTTCTCTTGACTTACGGTTTCAGAGAGTCCATAAGGCTGGGGAGGCGTGTCGGCAGGCAACTGAGCGCTCACATCTTCATCTGCATACAGGAAGCAGAGAGTGAACCAGAAGTGGCCAAGTCTGTAAGCCCTCAAAACCTTCCCAACGTTCTGCGTTTCCTCCACCAAGCCGTCACATCCTAAAAGTTCTACAACTTCCGCGACAGTGCTACAGACCCAGGACCAAGTGCTCAGTTACACGAGACTATGGGGCAGATTCTCACTTAAATCACTGCAGCCACCAGGAAGGGCTGTATAAGGTAGAAGTCAGTTTCAGGTGGATAGAACCGGAATGAGGCTGTTTCTCTTTTGCTTATAATTTATATCTTTTTGAGACAGGCTCTCACTATGTAGCCCTGGCTGCCCCGGAACTCATTCTGCAGACCCAAACTCACAGGGATCCTCCTGCCTCTGTTTTTTTTGTTTTTGTTTTTGTTTTTGTTTTTGTTTTTCTGGTGCTCTTTTTGTCTTTTAAAGTTTTTAAAATTACCTTATTAATTTATTTTGTGTTTGTGTGTATGTATGTGTATGTGGTGGTGGGGGTGTACATGTGGGGGTTTGCAGGAGTCAGTTCTCTCGTCCCACAGTGCGGGAGGCAGGGATGGAACTCAGGGCGTTAGGCCTAGGTTTAACCAGCACTTTCACCACTGAGCTATTTGCCAGGCCATCTGCTTTGTTTGCGGATTGAGTGGCCACCATAGTTTTCTTTTGAAGGGGGAGTGGGCAGCAGTATTAATGGGCTGTAAAGTCAGTGGTAACAGGAAGAGGAAAGAGAGCCAATGAGATACATGGCTCTGTATCGTAATGACACACGACATGGCAATGTGAAGTAAGCTATGTTGATGAGACTCATCCCAATGGTCGCCTGTCAGAGCATGGGAGGTCTGCTAATTGAGTTACCAATTGATTGACAGGCCAGGGAGACTCCTGACAGTGCATACTGTGGGAGGATGTCTGCTCATGCCTGCCATCCCCGATAGAATTGTGTGCATGTGTGGGAGGTAGCCAATCAGGCCAAGAACTGTGTGCAAGGGTGGGAGGTAGCCAATCATGCTTTTTGATTCTAAGTTGCCTTTTCCTTTCAGGAGTTTTGCTCTGCATCAGGGAAACCTTGACGCCTAGGATGAGCCTGTCCAATTCCACAACTGTTCTGCCCTTTCTGGCCAGGCTGTGGCAGGAGACAGCCGAACAGGGTGGCAACGTGTCAGGCCTGGCTCGTAAGTCTCAGCTCCGAGATGACAGCAAGCTGGAGGCGCTCTACATCCTCATGGTGCTGGGCTTCTTCGGCTTCTTCACCCTGGGCATCATGCTGAGTTACATCCGATCCAAGAAGCTGGAGCACTCGCACGACCCTTTCAACGTGTACATCGAGTCAGATGCCTGGCAGGAGAAAGGCAAGGCCGTCTTCCAGGCCCGAGTCCTGGAGAGCTTCAGAGCTTGCTATGTCATTGAAAACCAGGCAGCCGTAGAACAGCCTGCCACACACCTTCCGGAACTGAAGCCATTGTCGTGAACCCCACACCTTACAGGTGACAAGCGGGTCTTTCTAGTCGCACGCCTGCCATAGCCTTTATTGCAGGGGCACAACTGAGTTTTTGTGAAAGACTGTGAGGGGTGAATTAATGACACCAGTTTTCTGAAATTGCATTCTTTCTATAGTAGACAATTTATTCTGCAGTGCCTGTCCTTGTCTTTGTAAATCTAGCAGGGTCCCAGACAACATGGCTCTGAGAAATACAAGCTGAGTTTCCCCAAATCTCTCCACAGTAGCTGTGTCACGAGACTAAGTTCTGATGGGAGACATGGACATGATGAGTCCAGTTTGTAAGCAGGTTTTGAAATGGGATGGGTGTGCTCTCCATCCTCCCTGTCCTGGGAAGGGTGTGCACTCCATCCTCCCTGTCCTGGGAAGGGTGTGCTTCCCATTCTCCCTGTCCTGGGAAATGTGTGCTCTCCATCTTCCCTTTCCTGGAAAGTGTGTGCTCTCCATCCTCCCTGTCCTGGGAAGGGTGTGCTCCCCATCCTCCCTGTCCTGGGAAGGGTGTGCTCCCCATCCTCCCTGTCCTGGGAAGGGTGTGCTCTCCATCCTCCCTGTCCTGGGAAGGGTGTGCTTCCCATTCTCCCTGTCCTGGGAAGGGTGTGCTCCCCATCCTCCCTGTCCTGGGAAATGTGTGCTCTCCATCCTCCCTTTCCTGGAAAGTGTGTGCTCCCCATCCTCCCTGTCCTGGGAAGGGTGTGCTCTCCATCCTCCCTGTCCTGGGAAGGCTGTGCTCTCTGTGCTCCCTGTCCCACTTAATGGCACTGACAGACTTGAGGTAGCTTTGATGGAGGCAGTGACACACTCTCAGGTGGTACTGAGGAGGCAGGACCCTCACCTTCCTGTACTGCCCACCTGTCCACTTCATAAGAAAGAGCCTTTCACCCATATTCCCTGCAGCCACTGCTTATTTTGGTCCCTGCTAAAGCCACAGAATCAGTATCTATACAGTGTCACCTCTGTCCTTGTTGTGTTCACAGCCGTGATTCTGCCCTCTGTCCTCCTGACTCCCACTCCACCCTTATTGCATCTTTTCTGCATTCCTTTTCCAAACACCCCTGACCCCCACAATCCTCCCACTCTCCCCGCCCCCATGTACACTCCCTCCCGATACCCCTTACAGTTCAGTCTGGACAGAAATTGCTTCATGTAGAGTTGAGACAGAGGAGGAAAAAAAAATGACTCCTCCAGAATGAGACCACGAAGCAGGTGTGCAGTTATCATCAGTGGGAAAGTAGCCACCTGCCCAGCCCAAAGGGCCCAGGGGAGGTATGGGTGTGGGCACTGGGAACACATGGGGCAGAGGTGGCACCTTCCTTGAGGTGTCAGGCCTGATTTGTCAGATGAATTATGTCCCTAAAAGACACATTGAGGCTCCAACCCCCAGTCCTAGTGAATGTTGCCTTGTTTGGAAATCAGGTTCCAATGACCCACTAAAGTGGGTCCTACTCTATGTAGTAGGACTTGTGACCTTCTAAGAGGGACACACACAGAGAACACAGTGAGATGCCAGGACAGAGACTGGAGTGACAAGGACAAAAGCCAAGGAGAGCAGAGGAGAGATGGCCACTGGACTCAAAAAAGGAACAATTGTTCCTGTGACCGTCCAAGGACATGAGGCCCTCCCAAGCCCTCGTTTCCAACTCCAGCTTTGAGAACATGGGACAATGCCCGCCTGTTGTTTGGGAGACTTTGATAAAGCAGTCTAGACAGCTAATGCGGTATCTGCTGCCCCTCCCCACCCCACCCCCAGACAGAAGGAACCATGGGAGTGGAGCAGAGAGGGGGCACCAGAGCTGCAGTTGTCAGCAGGCAAAGGCTCCTCAGGCTGCGTTCCCTGAGAGCATGGGGAATCACTGTTCTGTGGACCAGCCTTCTCTGGCTGCCTCCTGAAGACACAAGGACCCTTCGCACCATGGTCCTTTGAAAGCTCACCTGCCAGGCACTCCTGGAGAGTATGGAACACTCACTGAGACACAAATTTTGGAAAGCTGAACACCAGGCTGGCAAGGTGGCCTGGCACAGAGAGGCGACTGCAGTTTGATCCCCAGAACCCATGGTGGAAGGAGAAGACAGACTTCAGAGAATTGTCCTCCATTCTCCACATGATACACAGTGCACACACACACACACACACACACCATACACTATAAATAAAATTTAAATCCACAAAACAATCTAATTAAAGGCAACCCCCACAGCACTGACTGCTCTCAGTAGACACATTTGACTCTGTCTGATTCAAGCTCTCATTTCCTATAAGGCAGGGATCGTGTGTGTGTGTGTGTGTGTGTGTGTGTGTGTGTGTGTGTTTTGGGGGTGGGGATCTCTGTATCAGAACCCTGTCATGGATCACTCTCCAAATTGCTACTGTCCTTGAATTATTTGGGTCCCAGAATCCTTTGAATTCCCACGAATGCCCGATTCCTCCCCACCCCCAGGTGCCCACAGACACTTCTCCTGCTGTCTTGAGAGGTCACGAGCCCCTGGCCCGAGCTGTGGTTGCTGTGCCCGTGACCCCTGTGTGGGCCAAGTCCTGTTCCAGATTCCTGTCGCACAGACTGACCGGAAGGTTTGGAGAGTGCTCATGAGTAGCTTGTGACATGGTGACCTTGATATTCCTGGCATACAGACCTCCTTTCTCCACAGGAATTCCCATGCCTTTTAAGGCAGGGAGACCCCCAGGCTTTGGAGCTCCCTGTCCTTGGAGAGTAGGGCCTCACACTCTCTGGCCACTGCAGACTCCTTATCTCTTCCTCTTGTCTCTGCCTCTCAATTTAAAGGGCAGAGGGGAAGAGGCAAGTAAGAAATGAACTGAGCCACAAAATGTCACCGCCTGTTACACTGTAAAATCTGACCTCACACACGTGGAGGGGTAGGGCCAGGCCAGAGACCATTCTCAGCTCTTTATAGATTCTGTTTTATACAGGATTTTTGTTAGAGCTCTGCTTTTTGCGGTATTACTTTTTTTTTTAAGTTAAAGCTTTTAAAACATGATCTTGTGTTCTCTGTTTTTAAAAAACAATATTGATTCCTTGCTGCTTCATGGCTATGGCTGTTTGCCCGCATGGATTTAAGTATATATGCTTCATATGAGCCTGGTGCCTGTGAGGGTCAGGAGTGGTGTCAGGTCCCCTAGAGTTATAGATGGTGGGTGCTGGGAACTGAACCCAGGTCCCCTGTTGAGGAGTCCATGATATTAACTGTTATTCCAGTTGTTTTCAACCTGTGGGTCATGACCCCTTTGGGGGGGTCAAACGACCCTTTTATAGGCGTTCCCTAAGACCATTGGAAACACAGATATTTATATTATAACTGTACCAAAAGTGCAGTTTCCAAGTAGCAACAGAAGTAATTTTATAATGATTGGGGGGGGGGTTACCACAAAATGAGGAACCAAGTTAAAAGGTCACAGCTTTAGGAAGGTTGAGAGCCGCTGCGTTCAGCCATCTCTCCACACTCAGGGGTGCAGTGTCCACACTCTGCAATGCTTTGGGAAGAGGAACGTGCATTTGAGGAATAAGGAGCATGGGACTGCTGAGGAGAGCTAAATGAGTGTGCTAGCACGCTGTGTTAGGAGGGAGGGTCGGGGCCCCTCTGATCACAAGTGAGGAGACCAAGCCCTAGAAGGGGACAGGGGTTACCCACAGAGCCCCCTTTCCTGGGGTGCTGGTTGGTTTCTGTTTGTTTGTTTTGTTTTTAAATCAACTTGACAGAACCAAGGGAAGAGGAGCCCCGGTTCACCCCACCAGACTGATCTTCAGGCAAGTCTACGGTGCGTTTTCTTGATTAACAACTAATGTAGGCGGTCCAGCCCTCTCTGGGCAGTGCCACCGAGGGACAGGTGTCCCTACGCTGTAGACTGAAACAGGCTGAGGAACCCAGGGCAGGCAGGACAGTAAGCAGTGTTCCTGGATGGCTCCTGATTCAGTCCTGGCCTCCAGGTCCCTGCCCTGCTTGACTTCCTTGGTGATGAACTGTAAATGGGATGTGTAAGAAAAATAAATTTCTTCCTCCCCAAGTTGCTTTTGGTTATGGTCTATAAAGACATAAACAGCAATCAAGCCAAACCAAGACGTTTCTTAAAGGGGCGGGGTGCTGCTTACTGCCTAGCACCTGCTGCCATCAGGGAACACAGGCAGAGTAATGGTGGGATGCTGGCCTTCGTGAGAGAAGCTGGGAAGCCTTCATATGCTGGCACTAATTTAACCGTTAAGTGTCATTATTACTGCTACCATCATTATTGTGTTATTGGTGTGTGCGTGTGTGCATGTGGTTGTGTGAGTGTGTTTGTGTGTGTGGTTGTGTGAGTGTGTTTGTGTGTGTGGTTGTGTGAGTGTGTTTGTGTGTGTGGTTGTGTGAATGTGTGTGTGTGGTGTGTGAGTGTGTTTGTGTGTAGGAGAGTATGTGTATGTGTTATGGTGTGTGTGTATATGCATGGTGTGTGTGTGTGCTCACATTTTTTGATTTGTTTGGTCATTTTATCTGATTGGAATTTGGGGGAGTTCCTTTTCTTTTCTCTTTTTTTGAGAGAGAAAGCATAAAGTTAGTTGAGAAGGGAATGAATCTAGGAGAGATTGGGGAATGGGAAAGAATATGATAAAACTAAATAACTTATTATAAAAATAATAAAATAAAAAACTAGGGAAAAACAAAAAGTAGATTAAGCCACAAAGAGGTTGGTTGTAAATGACAAGAATGCTTTTGTCACTTTGCCCTTTGAATAATATTTGAGTGGTGGATGTTCACTGTACCCAGTACTGACTCCCAAAGACTTGTTCACACAACTCGATGTGTACTTTGTGTGGACTCCCCCTGCACCCCCACACCCTATGCCCTGCTTTTCCCTCCCCTCGGGGCCCCAGACAGCGTTGCAGTTCGCTTCAAGTGCACACCGTTGTCTCTATAGAATCTAGGAGCCACAAATGAGAGAAACCTACAGTGTTTGTGCTTCTGAGGCTGATTTGATTCACTAAACACAACTGCTTCCAACCGCATCCATTTTCCTGGAAATGACTTAACTTTTCCCTTGAACCTGGACATGGGTCCCCTCACGACACTTTTGTAATTCAACAGTTTGAACAAGTGTCAGCAAGCAGCTGACAGGCTGAAAAAATGGTCAGACTCCCGTCATCTGAAACTACGGGCCAGGTGACCTATCTTGCGACATAAATACTAAGTCAGGCTAAAGGAGATAAGCAAAAGCTCGGAGGGCATGATGACCCAGGCAATGCGCGCATGCTCCGTGTGGACCGGCAGGGTTGGTTCCTTCTTGTGTATGCAGACACTGGATGCATAAAATGGGTCTCAATGTGAAAGGGACACAGGCAGAGCAGCTGTCACTGCAAGAGCAGTGGTTCCCATGTCTACTTGAGGCCGGGAACATAGTGGCCTCGAATCGCACAGATTTCCAGAAATACTGGATTGCTACAGGTGCATTGGGGACGTCTGGATGCGGCTGCCCCCTGGTGGCAATTTCGAGGATATTTCTCTAAGCACAGAGCCCTGAGCTGTTGCCAAGGGCTGAGGTGATGTATTCTGACAGCTTTTAGCCCATTGTGGGGCTGACGCTCTCATGAACCTAGGTGCTTGGGGGATAGCCCCTACTGTTCAGAAAGAGAGACAAGTTCTCCAAGTGTGATGTGAGACAATCCCTCCGTGCAGGGACCTTGGCGTCATAACTCAGTTTTCTGGAAAGCTTCATACACCACGTATCACACATCACACACTACACACCCATACGCCACACATCACACACCACATATCACACATCCACATATCATATCATCTCACAATCACATACCCATATATCCATACATCACACACATCACACACTACACACCCACACACCACACATCACACACCACATATCACACATCCACACATCATATCATCACACACTCATATACCCACACATCCACACATCACACACCACACACCACACATTCACATTACACACCACACATCACACACTCACACACCCACACCCACACACACCACACATCACACGCCACATATCACACATCCACACATCATATCATCACACACGCATATACCCACACACCCTACACACACACACACACACACACACACAAGACAACCCCCCCAAAAGATTCTATGGGCCACAATTCCAAAAAAATACTTATGATCTTGTTCCTTATAGAAAACACATGTGCTGACCTATAACGTAGAGCCATCTGGATTTTTTTTTTTTTTTTACTACATAGACATGTAGGACTGACCTCACAGTAGCCACATGATGCATATTCTTGTGCACGCACCAGGAAAGCCACAGTGAGAACTCTGTCTGACTGAGCGAGGACCAGGCTGAACATACCCTACGGTCCTTTGCAGAAAATGTATCACTTAAGCATAGACTATCGGAATCCGGCTGGTGTTTATGTCTGTGCTCTTACGTGGGTGCACATGCATGGGATTTTTCAGTCTTTAAACTATTTTTTATTGCAAAAATGCAAAAAAATTATTATTGCATGTCTATTTGTAAAATTTACACATATAATCGGTATTTTGAGAGTGGGATGTGGTGGTACACACCTTTAATCCCAGCACTCAGGAGCAGAGGCAAGTGGATATCTTTGAGTTTGAAGCCAGCCTGGTCTACAAAGTGAGTTCCAGGACAGCAAGGGCTACACAGAGAAACCCTGTCTTGAAAAATGAAAACAAAACAGAACAAAATCCAGTAATTGTTATTTTGATAGAAAACACACCTCAGCGCCTTCATGGCTGCCTCAACAGCGCCCTCTACTGAAACTGTGAGCTGGACATGGAGAATCCATTGCCCCTGTGTGGCAACGGCCTGATTGTTATAGCACATTCTCACCACAGGGGGGCAGAGCATTCGTGGCTCTGACCTAGCTCTGGGGTGCAAGAATTCTGGTCCAGGCAAGCTGCATGCATGGCTTACTTTGCTGTCTCTTAATTCTCATTCTGGGGACAGAATGTTGCTTACACAGGACATTCCGACAAGAAAATGCAAATCAGGCACACAGACAGAAGGCTAGAGGGATCGGATTTAAAATGCTTAAAATCAAGAATTTGCCGCATACGCAGAAAAGCTGAATCCCTGAGAGCGCTAACATGCTAGTTACAGACGCTTCATCTTAAAAAACAGACTCTCCTTTTCACTGGCTAATAAATGAGGGTAAAAACAAACAAGTCATTTGAAAGCACCTAGTCTGGAGGCAGCATTGACAGGAGGTCACACTTCTTCCAAGGATACTTTGCACATACAAGAACATCCAGTAAGCAAGCAGTGGTCTAGCCCACACCAATCCGCATCATGCTTATTTTGTCTCTTCCTAAGCAATATACTGAAGATTGTTCCTCAGTGCCCAGCATCCTCCCTGCTCTTAACACCTGCAAAGGAGCCGGTTGTGTGGAGTACACTCGCCCCTCAGCCTGGTTCTCTTGATGGGCATTTAAGTGGTCTCCAGTCTTTGGCTGTTGCTAACAATGGGACATTAGCCACATCTGCACTGAGGTCTCTTAAACACGCCCAGACCCAATATCCTAAATTCCCAGGAGATGTGTGACGGGCTGGAAGGTGTGTGTGCTGTAAACTGTAATTATGTGCACAATCCTTGATGATGGTGATGATAACAGGCTTCCACGAGCTGCTGTGCTGTGTGGACAAGGTTCTGGATGCTGCGCCTTTCTCAGCTGCAAGAGGTGAAACACCTGTATGTCTTCATCAGCATTCATGTTGCTATTATCTGTAGAAAGGACATCGTGGGGGGTGCAGGCTTAGCTCAGTGTTAGAGCATCTGCCTAGTATGTGCAAGGTCTCCCCAAAACATAGGGAGGGAGAGGCAGAAGGGGGAGGAGAGGAGAGGAGAGAGAGAGAGAGAGAGAGAGAGAGAGAGAGAGAGAGAGAGAGAGAGAGAGAGAGAGAGAGAGAGAGAGAGAGAGAGAGAGAGACTTTTATCTTGACTTTCCTATAACTAGTGTTCATATCCTTGAATCTTCTTTCTGCTCAGCTGTGCTCACTGTTGAAAGCCTTCTGAATATGGAGAAACTGGGCAGCTTAATCCTGGCCATTTCCCCCTCTCATGTCTTTATTATTTATCATTCTTCACTCTGGATAATATTTTCCATGAAGAAACTTTTAGATCTTGTGGAATTGATCCCCCTCTCTTTCTCTTTCTCTCCCTCTCTCTCTGTGTCTTTGTGTGTGTGTGTGAGTCTCTTGTGTGTGTATGCTTTACGTATGTCTCTGTGTATCTTTGTCTCTTTCTGGTGTGTGTGTATGTGTGTCCCTCCCTCTCTCTGGATCACCTCCCTTAACTTTCGTACCATGTTTGAAAAGGTCACTAGATCTGCAATAATAAAAAGGAATCTCTGTGGGGATGGAAAGATGACTCAATGTAAAGCCCTTGCTGTAACTGCAGAGGGAACCCCAGTGCCCACAAACAAGCCTGCACCACGTTGGCTGCGTGCCTGTGATCGCAGTGAAAGGCCATCCCCTGTGGCCGGCAGGCCAGTCAGTCTAGCCAAAGCAGCAAGCTCCAGGTTCTATGAGAGACCTGATCTTAAAACATGAGGCAAAGGGGCTGGAGAGCTGGCTGGCTGGGCAGGTAAAAGCACTTGTTCTGAGGTTGTGAGAACTGGCTTTTGTTGCCAGCTCACAAGGCATTCCCTTAGGGACACCCAGGAGCCCAGCGCTGGGAAGGACAGAGGCAGGAGAATTGTTGGGGTAGCTGCTTTACAGTCTTGCTGAGAAGCAAGCTCAGGGCTCAGGAAGAGGCCCTGCCTCTGTGGAATATGTGGGAATAGGTTGGGGGAGTGGGGTACATTAGATGCCCTGGGGGCAATGGGTCCCCTGCTTCGGAGGAATAGGTGGGAGCAGTGGGGTACACCAGATGCCCTCTTGTGGGCTCTGTGCTTGATCAGGCATGTTGCCATCCAACCACATAGACACGTACACAGATAGTGCGGTGGATTGAATTAAAATGGCCTCCATAGGCCCATAGAGAGCATTATTAGGGGGTGTGGCCTTGTTGGGGAAGGTGTGGCCTTGTGGGAGAAAGTGTGTTTCAGTCTCTTCCTGCTGCCTGCTGATGTGGATGTAGAACTCTCAGCTCCTCTCCAGCACCAGGTCTGCCCGCATTCACCATGCCCTCCCACCATCATGATGATGGACGAAACTTCTGAACTATAAGCCAGCCCAATTAAATGTTTGCCTACGTAAGAGTTGTTATGGTGTCTCTTCATAGCAATAAAACCCCAAGACAGACAGACAGGCAGACAGATCTCTTAAAAATCTAAGGTGGGCAACAACTGAGGGAGTTCTTCCCATGTCAACCTACAAAGTTGTGGCATGCCCGTGCACACTCGCGTGTGCACACACACACAAACACACACACACACACACACACACACAGAGATTTTTGTGTTTGCTCTTGCTCCCTTGTGGCTGTTATCTCTAAGCCTTGTTGGATCTACCAGCTCTCTTTCCATGGGGAACCAGCCTTGCCTAGTGAGATTTTCCTTTCGCAGACATTGCCCCTGTGCCCCATTCACGTCTGGGAATTCTTTTCTCCACCAGTGTGAGATCTGCTCTCTCAGACACCTTTAGCCTGCTTCCAGACTATCCAGTCCCATCGGTCTGTCTGCCTGTTTCGAGGCCCTTTCCGCTGTGTGGTCTTACAATCCATAAACCACTCGTAGTGATTTTGTTTCATTGATTTTCTTCTTGGAGTTTTCTTAGCTTTGTGTGTGCTCAGCTTTTCTACGTAACTCTTGAATCCTTCAGTTATTACATTTGTATTTGTTCCTTCTCTACTTATTAGGGAAGTTCATCCTCTGCACATGTGATACCCCCTCCCCCCAGGAAATCAGCTCTCAGACGGATTACTACCTTTTCTGGGTTCTAAAATCTTTTACTACTTCTATCCACTCTGTCAGCTTTGCTTCTCCTGAGAACCCTGGCCAGTGCACCCACCAGGTGCTCCCAGGAGACTCTCCACACTGGCCTGGGCTGTCCCTCCCTGCTGTGCGTCTTCATCCAGTGATTGGTGAGGAAGCTGGTGACTCTTGGCCATTGAGTTCCCTGTTCCTGTGACACTTGGGCACTGGCCACACCCTCACCAGGTGCAGAACAGGAGCCATCCAGTCTTGGAGCTGGCCAGCCAGCTTGAGAGAGAGCACCTGGCACCACAGGCTTCCCGGTGCCCTGAGGAGAGCTAGAGACTTCCTAAGTCTGATTTTTTTTTTTTCCCCTCAAAGAAACTCCTTCAATTTGGACCTTTATAACAGGCCACAGTTGGGCAGTGCTGTCTCTTCCGGTCAGCTGAAGAGAGAGGTGTCTCCCCCTCGCAGCGCTAAGTTCTGTACTGTTTGATGTTTCAGGTTAGCAGTTGGTGTTGTCTGGGCACACTGGGGCTGTGACCTGCAGGAAGGAGCCCTGTCACCCTCCCCTCTCTCCTCTTCCCCTTCCCCTCTCCCCTCTCCTCTCTCCCTCTCTTTTCCCCTCCTCTCTCTCCCTTCTCCTCTCCAGCAGCATCTTGAATTTGCCTCCGGAGAGTCAAGGTCAAGACCCGACATGGAATGTGAGTAGTGAGACAGGTGGCTAGTTAGCTTTTTTCGTATTGGGATCAGGCTGGTTTTAAAGCAATTGAATGTATGTGGTCCTTAGTTGGGTGTAGTTTATTGAGTTCTTGAATATATAACAGCATTCGAGCAATTTCTAGAAAGCTCTGTGAGTTTATGCATCTATTGTAAGTTCAAATAAGTTCTCTGGCACTATTTAAATTTTACCGTATTCTTATGGGGTTGATTTAAAAAATAATAGTAATTGTGTGAGTTCTCCCTGTCCCTCCAGTGACTCAGTCCACTCCACTGGCGGTGATGCAGGGTGCAGAAACGCTTCTGAGAGCTTAAGTCATGTGACTCTAATCTCACGGGTCCTGAGCTTTGACACTCATGACTTGGAGATTCACATGTAAGCAGTCCTTTGTCCAAAGTGAGTAAGGTTAATCACTTACGTTGCCAAGGAACGAGACTCCGATGCCGCGCTTTAGGAAAAGTGAGAGCCACTGGCGAATGTTCAGTGGTGAACCTCTGGAGAGCCCGCATGCTGGACCCAGCAGGCTGAGGTGAAACCAGCAATGTCACCGGGACATGCCTTCCCTGGCTCCCTCAGCACAGAACAGTTTTGAGTTAAACAGCAGCTGAGATCTTAATCTGCTCGCCAGACAAGGGCACACAGTGTCTTTACCCTAGACCATCTCTCCAAGGAGATCAGAAAAGACAATTTGTACTCTTCCCTTTTTAAAAATTAATTTTTAAAAATAGCATGTGTTGCCTAACAGCAAGTGAACAAATGGGCGTGCTGCGGAGAGTCCAGCCCCTGCCCCCAGGTCCCTTCTCGGAGGCCACAGTGCCCATTTCCTGTGGACTCTCCCACTTCCCTCATATTGCCATGCTTGGATGAGTGGTTATCAGTGCTGTTGGGGGCCAGGGGAAGCTAGCAGAAGGACATTAGGTCATTGGAGGAATGACCTTAGAGGGGACTCTGGGTGTCCAGCAGCCACTTCTATCTCTTGCCCACCAAGGAGAGCAGCTCCCTCCAGTACACACTCTCTCCATGGTTTGCCGCTCTGCCACAGACGCAGAAGCAGTGGGGCCAAGCGACCATGGGGTGAGACCTCTGAAACTCTGAGACCAAATGGCCTTAGCTCTTTATAGATTCATTTACCTTGGGTACTTGCTATAGGAAAGGGAAGCTGGTTAAATATATATTCTCATAAACTACAGGCGAATCCAAAGCACCCATGGGCTTTTACACTTGATGGCTTTAGCTTAAGTCATTTATGTAAAAGAGCATATAATTTGGAAATGCCCCGTGCACGTTCTCCTGTGTGTTTCAATTATCTTTACATTACTCGCAGTGAAACCTATTGTAAATGCTGTGTATGCGGTTGTCGCATTGTCCTGTTTAGGAAGAGCGACAGGAGAAGGGTCCCTGGGTGCTCACGATAGGCTGTGTTTTCCTTTCTATGGCTGGCTGAAGCTCTGGGAGGTGGGACCCACAGATCCGGGGCCTGATTTTGTATTGCAGACATGTCTGGAGAGCCTGTAGGACAGGTTGCTCAGGACAAGTGTCAGGACCAAAGGTAAGGTCACCATGAATGCCAGTAGAGCCTGCTAAGGAGCCCTCCATATTGGTAGAACAGATTTACACTTGCCCCGCAAGCGATAACAGGATCCCGTTACCCAACACACGGTGAATTCTGAAACTCCATAAGTTAGCAAACCGGTAGACGGGAAAATGTCCACTTGGTTTGGACTCACACTGCCTCATGCTGACACCCTCCTTTACAGTGAAGCCCTTTTCCTGTGATCCCATTGCGTATTTTTCCTCTGAGATTTTAGATTTTTTTTTTTTTTTTTGGTCTTTCTTGTAGGACAGAACGCTGGTAAGAAATCATTTGTAGTTTGATTTTTTTTTTTTAAAAAAAAAAAGCTTTTAATTACATGTTTTAATTAAGTGTTGATGCTTGCATCTTTGTGCACAGTATGATGGTGCCGTGAAGACCAGAAGAGGCCATGGGTCCCAGGAGCTGGAGTTACGGGTGGTTCTTATCTGCCGGGCTCTCTCTGGCCGCCTGCACTTTGGTTTTCTGGCATGCAAACACATCCAGACAATTTTAAATGTGATTATATCTGATGTTATATCAACCATTCAAAAACTTGGTATTTTAAACTGCTACTTTTTGAAAAGAAGGTGGTGTGTGTGTTGGTGGCTTCTTGCCTATCAGACACTGAAAGCTTCCATAAGCAGTCCCGCGCACTCAGCTCTCGACGGTTTGGTTCTGTGTCTACATTCTTAGCCCAGGCACTTTGTCTCATTTGGGCCTTTCTGTTTCCTAGCAATCAAGTGGATACCCCAAGAAGCCTTCAACCAGACCCAGCCCAGCTCCCTGCGCGACCCCGTGGAGGGGAAGAACAACACCAGCTCCGCCAGGACCCTGAGGTTGTCAGATGCAACCAGCGCCGCCTGGTACATCCTCACCATCATCGGCATCTACGGGCTGATCTTCATCTTCCGATTGGCCAGCAACATTCTCAGGAAAAGCGAGAGGTCCTTGGAGGACGTTTACTACTCAAATTTAACCTCTGAGCTCAAAAGGAAAGGGTTTCGGAGCAAGGTGGCCCATTGTCCGTCACTGATCATCAGCAACGCAGCTGCCCTTCAGCCTCAGCAGCTCGGCCTGGAGTCAAAGTGTGAAGACGGCAGGCTCCATGTGGGAGCCCAGGTGGTCCCCTGAAGGTCAAGGCTGCCAGACCAGTACCAGGAGGCAGCAGGAGGTTTGCAGGTGGGACAGATTGGGGCCTGCCTGTGATCCTGAGAAAGGAACGCAGTCCTGGATTAGGGCAGGGTAAGCCTCTCTGGCTATGGACACTTCAGGCTAACAGCATGAACAAACCACAGCAGCTTGTCTTCAGGTGACGACAGGGTGTCAGCAGACAGTCACCAGCTGCCGTCTCCATTGACAATGGGGTGTCAACAGTTACTAGTTCTTGTCTTCAGATGAAGGAGTAGCAACGGTCACCAGCTGCTGTTGCCACGTGTTTCTGGTGTGACCAGAGGAGACGGTTGGATCCACAGGTTGGAGGGACCAGGGTTCTCAGATGGATTCAGGATACTCCAGTCCTGGGGCAAAGGGGTGGCTTCCTGTCCTGGGATGAAGGCTGAACTTGGGGTGGGATGCTCAGGAATAGCATCGACTTCTAGGGATTTCATACATTTTTGAGCATCAGCCAGTCACCTGGCTTATGTGGGAGCTGAGATTGTCTGTCCCCAGAAGTGACTTTGTCCATTGAATTTAGGACCCAAGTTGTTCATAGAAGAAGCTAAACATTCTTCATTTTTTTCTGGGAGAGTCTGGTGCACTGAAAAAAGAAAGCATTCATTTTGGATTCAGGTGTCCCAGACTCTGGTCTGGGCATGTTCAGCCCTGCTGTGATGTCTGGGAAATTATTACTGCACTTCTCTGAACATAGATGGGTTTCTAGGTTGCCCGGGAAGAGCGCGGCCAGCCAGTCCTGCCACGTGGACTCGCTCCAGTGAGATTGTGCCTGTGAGTGCACTTTGAAATGGAGGTGTGTGGCAGTGGTGACGGTGTGGAGGCTGAGGGGCACAGTAATGCTTCTTGTAGGGTGGCGGCCGGCGATAGCAGCCACGGTGTTCATGGCTTGTGCTTATCAGAATTTGGCAAGTCACCCTTTGCTTTTTAAATTGAGTTTTAGTTGGACTTCAGACTAACTACTGTATTTCCACACGCCATTATACTATGTTTTTGTGAATACTGCCTCGGCTCCTGCTCTTCTCTTGCTAGCCCTTCCCTTTTCCCCCAGTGTCGCCTTCTGCCTTCATGTCACACACAGTGTGACATTCTCTTGTCCCTTTCTCTTTAGACCTTCACATCCTCTCCCAAAGCTTTTCTCTACTTTCCTGTGTACACATACAAGCACACACACATGCACACACACACATATAATTCAATTTATATCTACACAGCTATGTGTGTCTCTATATGTATATATACATACATATATATGTACATGTGTATATATCTGTAGTGTATGTACACACACACACACACACACACACACACACACACACACAGGATCTCAGAGGAGCAGTTGGGAGGCAGAGGCAGGTAATCCTGGCCAGAAGTTAGGACTATGATGTAAGGCTTCTCAGGGACTCAGCATTTAGTACCTACAGAATGAGAAGTCAGAGTGGATCACATGAGACCATAGCCGCTCTTGGTTCTAGGGAGTCCCCAGCATATGGACAACCTGGTCAGTCAGACTCTTCAAGCCCGGCAGGGGGAACATCAGTGTGGGATGCACAGAGAATGTTCTACGGGCTACAAACTCCGTCAGGAAAGTACAAATGAGATGGTCTGTAACAAATTACAACAGGATTGAGAAAATTGACATGCCGTCCAAAGTCTACATTCACGTTATAAGTGGCTGCTCCTGATTTAACACAGTGGAAGCGGCCGGCAATGCGGGCTGTTGAGCCTGCTGTTCCATGTGCACACAAACCCTAGAGTTCTCTGGAGAATGTTAACTCTGAAATTGTCACTTTCCAGGAGGATGCTGGGCTGTCTGACCCAGGGTGTAAAACCCTATCATCACCTGCCTTCCACACACATGGTTGCCAATGTCTATTTAGGGATGGACATGTCAGGGTCTCCTCATCAGAACGTAGTCGTCAAGGAGATGCCTTCTCTTCCCCTCCTGGCAGGCAGGATGCAGAAAGATTGGGGGAGAGGGCCTGGGAACCAGGCAAAACCTTCAAAGCACACATCTAGGGATCACTTCCTCCAATTAAACCCATCCTCCTAACTTTGTACCATGTCCAAAATGTGCCACCATCCGGGGACCGAAACATACAAAACGTGAGTCTGTGAGGATACTTCTCACAAAACCACAGCACAGACACACCTTGGACCCAGCAGCACCGTGATGGAATGCGCTGTTTGGTCTAAGCACAGAGCAGGAGTTGGCAGGGATGCCTCTGGGTGGAACTGAACACTTGAGCCCAATGCAGGGTTGGTTGACAAAGGAGCAGGGGCCATGAAGTCTGCATGGGCAATCATTGAACCATTACAGAGGGAGGGATCTTACACAGTGCTGGTACGTTTACACATGCCATCCTTGACCACCCTTTCACAGCCTCCACAGAGGAAGTTCACAGAAGCTGAGGTCCAGAGAAGCTAAGAGACTTGTATACTGTCACATAGCCATCAAAAGTTTGTTTGTTTTTTTGGTTTTTCGAGACCGGGTTTCTCTGTATAGCCCTGGCTGTCCTGGAACTCACTCTGTAGACCGGGCTGGCATCAAATGTTTTAGGGCCAAGTCTATTGGATTCGGAAGCGCTGTGATGTGTCTGTTACCTCAGTTCTGCCTGGTTTGCTTTCTGTTGCTATGATAAACCCTGTGACCAACACGACTTGGGGAGGAGGGGGTCTATTAGGGCTTGCGCTGACAGCTCAGAGCCCACCACCGAGGAAAGCCAGGGTAGGAACTCAAGAGGGGACTGAGGCAGAGACCAGGAAGCACGGCTTTCTGGTGGCATTATCCTATCCCTGGAGGGTGTGGCTTCCTGGTGGCATTATCCTATCCCTGGAGGGTGTGGCTTTCTCCTCTGCTAGCCAGGGCAAGAAGGGAGAGAGACATTCTTAGGACAAAGCCAACTTTTAACTCAGCGGATAGCCCTGCCCTCTCCACCCCTGAGTGTGTGTGTGCCTGTCTGTCTGTCTGTCTGTCTGTCTGTCTACCTGCCTGCCTGCCTGTCTGCTGGTTCTCTTCAGTCTCTCTAAATGTGCTTCCAATGAGAAGTGACTTTGTGGCATATGATCATGTAAAGTAAAGGCCCAGCTGCTAGTGACGGGAAACAATGTTTGGAGCAGGTTAGTGCTGGGAGTGGCTCTGGCCCCTTTACCTGCCACCTATCAATCAAGCCCTGTGCCCAGTGTTATTGAAACAAACACCATCACCCCATTTACAAAGCAAACACAGGGAGAGGCCAAGGGCCCTGTCTGTTTTCTTCTCAAGCAAGAGAAGACTCCATGCTTGTTTTTCTACAGACAGCATTCTTTATAAAGAAATCCTTTACCCAGGCAGTGGTAGCTCAGGACTTTAATCCCAGCACTGGAGGAGGGGGTTGGGTAGAGGAGGCAGGAGGATCTCTGTGAGTTTAAGGGCAGCCAAGCCACATTGAAGCATTTCCTATCTGCTTCTAGCTCTGAGAAGACCCAAACCACCAGGGAGTACGCTTATGCCACAAGTACATTCATGAACTTGGCAACCAGGATGCGTGTGGACGGTATAAACAAACACAGGGAGGCCTAATGACTTCACTCTGGGCAAATGCTGAGCTGTGACATCACGATAGAGCCTCATTCTCACTGGCTGGTCAGTCCTGCCTCTGGTCACTCTTGCTGACCTGCAGTCACCATGTTGTGTATCTCTTTAGCCCAATTCTCTCCTGGACCCTGGGGACTCCATAGACCCATCAGCTTCGTGGTCCCAGAGTCTAGCAGGGCACAGTTATTTAATGACACCTCACGTTATTGCTCTGATGATCCTTGGCTGTTTCATTTCTCCGGTCTTCAATGTATTCTAGTATTAACCCCAGCACAGATTTGCTCCCGCTCTTGGGTTTGTCACACAGAAGCAGCTTTTAAATCCATGCAATCTCATTTGGCAGTTCTTGCAATAATTTCCTGAGCTACTGGTCATTTTCAGAAAGTCCTTTCCTGAATCCGAATCTTGAAGTATTCATTTTAAACTTTCAGGTCTTAATGAGGATCGTAAGTCTAAGCATCAGCACACGCGTGCGCATGCACGCGTGCACACACACACACAAAGAGAGAGAGAGAGAGAGAGAGAGAGAGAGAGAGAGAGAGAGAGAGAGATTAACTTTTATACAGGGCAAGAGTCAGGGACCACCTTGTCCTGCATGTGGGCATCCAGTCTCACAGCACAGTTTGATGAGGGGCTGTCCTTTGGCCCATGTGTTTTAGGCACCTTGTTGAGCATCAGATGGTTGTGTAGTGTGGGTTTACTTCTGGGTTAACCCCTCGTCTGTCCCTTAGTCTATCTTGGTTTTGTTCGTTTGTTTTTTGTTTTTCCCAGCTACGCTGTTTTGGTCTGTGAGATTTTGTTACTGACATGGGGAAAAAAAAAACCAATTTAGTTTATCAATTTGTTTTTTGTATTATTTAGATATTGTTTTGTGCTAGTTATTTGCTTTGCTGTTTAAATTGCATTTTGAATATAAATGTGCGCATTTGCCAAGACTAAATAACAGCAGAGAGGGGAGTGCATTCCGGGAGTTTCCCCACCCTCTTCCTCCAGGGAAGCATCGTCAGTGTTTGCTGTGTGGAAATATAATCAAATGTGCACACTGTTCAAACAAAAATGCAGTATGCGGATTTTCCTGCACTTCTAGATGAGTTTCTCATGTCCATGACCTCTCACAAGAGGAACAGGAGGCACCGTCGACACTGGCATCACTGCAAGGTCGCTCTCGTTGCAGCCTCAGCAGGTCAGGTCCCTCCAGGCAGGAGAGGGAACTATGGTGTCATTCCCACTCCCAAGCACTCTGGGGACTATGGGACCACCACGGCTTCTGAGCACTTTGGGGACTATGGGACCACCATGGCTTCGGAGCACTCTGGCCCTAGTGTTGGTATCTATATCAAATGTGATCTGAAAACTATTTTAGGCTGCTAAAGAAATGTCTCCAGAGAAGATGGTCACAAGACACAAAATGGAAGCTGCTATCCGTGGCCTCTGGAGAGGATGTCTGGTAACCACACACTAAGTGTGAACTTGGCTATGGCAATAGCCTGGATTTGCCTGAGTCCCAAGAAAACTCTGGAAGGCCAGGGTAAAGGGAGAAGATTCCCATTTATTTGACAGAGAAGCAAAGAACCAGGCAAATCATTTTGGCTACACTGCCATTTGGAAGATCCACTTAGGCACATCTGTGGACTTCCTTTAGCTTTGATTAAAGGGGAAAAATACAAAGGAAATTAAAGTAAAAAGGAAAAGAGAAGGTGAAGCAAACTGCCATTCTCTCCACGCATCAAACAGAAACGCTACTCAGTATGGTGCGCGTCTGTAACCCCAGAACATGTGCGTATCTGTAACCCCAGAATATGTGCGTGTCTGTAACCCCAGAACATGTGTGCGTCTGTAACCCCAGAACATGTGCGCGTCTGTAACCCCAGAACATGT
>NC_034601.1:83330409-83346665 GCF_900095145.1 Mus pahari | reverse complement strand
TAACCCCAGAGCATGTGCGCGTCTGCAACCCCAGAACATGTGCATGTCTGTAACCACAGAACATGTGCATGTCTGTAACCCCAGAACATGTGTGCGTCTGTAACCCCAGAACATGTGTGTGTCTGTAACCCCAGAGCATGTGCGTGTCTGTAACCACAGAGCTTGGCTTAGGCAGGGAGACCGCTAAGGCCAAATACTGGCCACTCAGAGCAAGATGTGGTCTCAAAAAATTAATAGCAAATCAGATGTTTTTCAGATAATGTACTGAATCATCTCCATTAACGGCAGTCCCTCTGAGGGACAGACACACAGCCTGCCTCTTTTACTCTCTGCCACCTCAGATTTCCCTTCAGCCACCTGTAAACCATTCAATCATTTCCTTCAACATTCATCGTATTTCCCTTCCATCGTTGCTGTAAAGGTGGACAGGCAGGTGGCACAGTTTACACATGTGCACAGACCCCTCACACACACACACCCAGGCCTTCCTGAACACATCATGGATATCCCCCAGCATCCTGCACAATGTCTGATTCACAGAAGACACACAGTAAATACCTTGGAAATAAATGGGTGGGAAGAATATCTGTCTCCATAGTCCAAACGAAAAGGAACCAGAAACCTGACCACCATAACAAGATCTGGTCCAGGAGTGACGTTAGGTGGCATTTTCTGTGGTGAAGAGTTCTGAGCACGTGCCTCGTGGTGTTCTGCCTCTGACTCGTAGCTATGGCACAGCTGTGAGATATCCCTTTGTGAGGTCATCCTCCTCCCCCTCCCAGAACTCCCCAGATGGGAAAATGTGAGCCACTCGGGGAACCCCATGGCTCGCTTTACAAACTGTCTTCTGAAAAACATCTTTACCAGAAGTCAGTTTGACAGCGCCAAGAGGAGACCGTGCCTTCAGTATCTCAATGCCCTGAGATCACTGCAACACAATGGATACAAGACCGTGTATTTTGGGGAAACTGAGATCCCAGAAACGCTTGTCACTGGGGAGGCCTTTAGTGATAGTTATTACATTCACACACCATCCTGGTGTATTCTACACGCTGGGGGCAGTCAAGGCTGGGTGCCTTGGAAATACCGCATGTTCCTGAGAGATGACCTGTGCATCAAGCAAGAAGACAGCCTGTTCTTGGAGTTCTGTGACGTTGTGAAGAGGGCCTATGGCAAGTGTGCCATCGTGGTCAAAGGGAGAAGGCAGCAAGACGAGATGAAGCCAAAGACAGACAAGGAGGGGGAGGACCAGGCCTATGTTCCAACAAGCATTAATTTAACAAGCATCATATGTTCCCCGGGAGTGGCCAAGTCCTACGGCCACGAGCTCATATCTCTGCCTTCCCCCTTTAACTATCTGAACCCCTTAGACTCAGCCTGGTCTTCTGTGAAATGGTTTATCATAAACAACCGGAAGGAGTTTTGTCTGCAGTCTGTTGACAACGTCTACACTTACCGATACATACTCTTCAGTGACTTAATAAGCAAAGGGATTGAAAAGGTAAACCTAACCAAGTGGAAGGCCATAACCAACAAAGTGCGCAGGTGGGAGAACTATTATCTTGGGAAGTTTTCTTAAGGTCATCTGTTCCACAAAGCACTGAGCTGTATGGTCTTTGCCACTAACTGTGGAGTCTGATTCTGAATCACCATCACCAAAAACACTCTAGGGGTGACCTTGAGGGATTACTGCCTCAACTGGGAGGTTCTTGAGGGCTACCAGCAAAGTCCTGGGGTTGACAGAGGCTCCATTAAAGTTTGTTGATAAGTACGGGGTATCAGCTCTCATCTTGTGATGGCTACCTCGAGGACCGCATCTATTGGAGGATTGGGAAGACTCTAGCACAGTGGAGGGTGCTGGCGAGTGAGCAGGATTAACAGATGTGTGATCAAAACTTAGGTCTAAGAAAGAAAGAGAACAAAAAAATAATGAACACTCTGAATTAAATACTAAGCTAATAAACTTCAGGTTAAATAATCCACAAGCATCTACCTTGCCATGAGCAAGAGACGCGTGTGCACAGTGGTCCAGCCGGGGCTATCCCTCTGTGAGGTGGTGGTGAGAGGCAGCTGTGAGGTGGTCAAACCGCACCATAAGTCCAAGGCAAATGGGTGGGCCACAAAAGGGAGCCACGGAGACATCAAAGGTTCAAGGGGTCTTAGGTCAAGTGGGGGGTGGGAGGGCGATGGGACCCACATATCCAACTTGCAAGAATCCCATCTGGAGAGTCCAAAGGCTGCCACAGCATTTATCTCAGGCCTCTGAGCTGAGCTACTGCAGTTGGCACAACACCCTGCTCAAGCCCCAGGGTGCCTGCTGTGGGCCAGAAGGATCTGCGCTTGCATGTCTGCTACAGGAAAAGCCCAATGCCTGCGAAACCAACCACAAAGCTCACGTACGTTCAAGCGATAACGTCACAACAGAAGTAGTTACTCTGGGGTGCAAAAAAATGATGACCTAGACGGGAAAAGATGGACAGCCACGAGGCAGGAGCAGAAAGGGCACGAGAGCTCTGCTTGGTCTTCAGTTTTGCTGAACCTGGGGGAAAAAAAAAGCTCAAGAGACAAGTCTGTTTAAAAAACTAGCATATGAAGATGTCCACCAGCTCCTGATGGATTTGACTGTGGATGGAGTTGCGAAGCCAGGCCGCTGCCAAATGCAGAATGCTCCATATTCCAATCTTGTCCTCCTCCTCTTTGGAATCTTCCTGTGTTATTCAGAAAGAGACTGTGGGATGAACAGAGCCAACCAGAGTTTTAATGCTCTTCAGTAGTAAGCGGTGGGTTCCGAAGTTTTCTCAAGCTAGAGAAAAGGGGATTTAACACACATCTTATCTAAAGGGTGCCACGCCCCAAACTGCCAATCACTTGGACCTACAAAGCTCACCTGTTGCAGATCCAACTCTTACACTGTGCTGTGTGAACTTCCAGCGGCTGCTGTATCAAAGGACTGCACACTTGGCGGCTGGAAGCAACAATCCACTCTTTGCTGTTCTGGATATGGGGAGCCAGACATCAGTCTCACTGATGTGAATCAAGCTGTAAGCAGCTTGGCTGTACTGCCGGGGGCTCTAGGGAAGCTGCCACAAGTGTCCCCCAGTTTCTGATGACCCTCTTACCCTTGACTAGTGTCATCTGCTAAGAAGCAGAACCTGACGAATAGGTTCCATGGGGCTCTGGTCTAGCCAGGAATGCCGGAAGTGTTAAAGGCTTTAGAAGAAAAGTGAGGAGGTTTGGGAGGCCTGTGCAGGGCCGGTAGCCAAGGTCCCAAGTCTCTTCCTGTGGAATGGTCAGCTACGGCAGCATCGATATCGACAGCCACAATGGCAGCACCGGTGGCAGGTGCCACATGCCACAGGGTTGACAGCGTGAATCTGGCCAGCTGGGTGAGTCCAAGGTCTAGCGATGAGTGTTTCCCAAGTGTGACAGCTCAGTAAAAACAGTCTCAGACAATCCTCGGTGAGATGTCTGTGTGCTTTATTCCATGTGGACGGGGACTTTATAAACATTAAGCAGTGGGGTGGGATTTAGGGGGAGGTATCTCCTGTTGGCTCGATTTGAGGTGTTGCTGATTATCTGCATGGGGAGGGACAGGTCCTTTCCTTACGTGATGACTGACTGCCATGATCCTCTCAGTGGGGTGTTCTGGAGCAGGTACAGGAGTGGATGGGGGAGGCTCGACTCCTGCTGATCTCAAGTCCCTGAGATTCCGGGGTCTGAGCTCACCCAACCCTCCGGTTCTCTTGTCATTTGCCCTGCAGGCCAGCAGCCCCAGCACCGTCCTGTCCTGAGTCCACTCTCCCGTCTTTGTACCGACAATCTGTCTGCTGTTGTCCTTATCCTACCATCCTTAGCTGGACCTTAACTGCAGAGACTCTTTTCCTTATAAGAGAAGCCCTGGGCTCTAGGAATCAGAACTGGACTGGTCAACCACTGCCGTGAAGCTGAATGACATCTCACTCTGCCCGCTGAAGGACAGCATTTCCCTTTGCCAATTTGTGTGGGCTTTTCTCTACTTCACGTGTGCTCTGAGATCTAAATCCCTTGAGGGCAGTTAGTATTATCAGTACCTAAGTTTCCTTGGTCTCTTCGGCTGTCACTGCGCAGACCCTGGTGTGACACACCTGAGTTTGGGGGTGAGTGCGGCTTGCCCTTTGATTGTATGGATGGCTGTCTTGGCACTTCTGTGGCTGTGAGAGGACCTCGTGACCATGGTGATAACAAGAACATTTAATTGAGGCTGGCTTATAGTTTCAAAGGTTCAGTCCATTGTTGTCATGGCGGGAAGCACGGCAGGGTGCAGGCAGGCATGGTGCAGGAGAGTAGCTGAGAGTTCTACATCTGGATCCACAGGCAGTAGGAATAGAGAGTGACACTGGGCCTGGCTTGGGCTTCTAAAACTCAAAGCCCATCCCTAAAAAGCACACTTCCTCCAGCAAAGCCACACCTACTCTGAGAAGGCCATGCCTCTCTATAGCACCACTCCCTATGAACCTATAGGCTGCAGGATAAGAATCTTGGATTCTGAGGCCAGCTCTCTGGTTGCTGGCTACATATATGCCTAATTGATCCAGTTACTCATTTAATTGCACAATTTAATTAACCTGATCCTCTCAACAGCTGCTGTGTAGGAGTAACCAGATCTGCATTATACAGATGTGGAAAATCAGCATTATACAGATGTGGAAAATCAGCATTATACAGATGTGGAAACCGGGGTGCAAAGCAGCTGTGTGGGCTGCTGCTGTGCAGAGCGAAGACTCAAATGCAGTTCGCAGCTGAGGTGCCACCCACACTGCCTTGGTTGTCACGTGTCCGAGGTAACCCCACCAGGCAGCTGCTACCCTCAGTTTCCCCATTTGACAGACAAGGAAAGCTGAGAGGTGAATCAAGTCCCCAGGTTGTCAGTTTGTAAGGACAAGCTTGTGCTCAAAACCGCCATGCTTAGCTTGCTTCCTTCTCTCGTTTATGTCTTGTAAGAAAGTCAGTGGGGTACCACCCAGCAGACTGGCCAGCATTAGCTATGCACCGCAACAAGAGTATATTTCAGCACAAAGTGGAGGGGAGGCAGGACACCTCATAAAGCATCATGGGTGTGCAGAGCAGGATAAACAGAGCAACGGCATATCGTTTGGGTGTTAGATAATCAGGATGGGCTAGCGGGAGTGATTCTCATCTAGAAGTAAAACGGTTTGGAGCCCTGTTGCTTTGAAGCTTTGGGTAATGAGGAGGAAAGCAAGCCAGAGAAAGTTCACTGTAACCAGTGCTCTGGCAGGGCCACACGATGTGCATTTTGGTTTTGTGGCACCAACACGAGTGTGGAACGAGGCTTTATGGCACACAGACACTTCAGCAGAAATTCACAGGGCACACTGAGCTTGGCAGCCAGTGGCCCTGCTGGAATCCTGCTAGTGATGAGGCCTTGGCAAAGCTGCCTTGCTTCCCCGAGGCCCGAGGAGGTCATCGGGACAATGGGTTGAGGCCTTAAAATGGAGTCACATGTGCCAAAACCACCACATATGCCTGGACCTTACTGAGAGAGCAGAATGAAGCCCATGTCAAGGCTGAGGTCAAAGCAGATGTCCTCAGTTAAACTAATGTCACCACAGTCACTGCCTCTTTGTCACCTGAGGAGCAGACATTGTTCCCTGGCATTCACGGCCATCTGCAGTAGGCTGGGGGACTTATGTACTTGTCCTTGTGGGGGTGGGGCAGCCGGGCTGGAGAACACCTGGAGGCTTTCTGGGAAGAAGCAAGTGAAAGGAAGGGTAGACATTGCCATGGACCAGTGCAGGGTTGACAACATCACTGCAGACCATCGCTCTGGAGTAGCCTCTGTGTTGTTGGAGGTGTTGGTCTCTCTGGCCTTTCTGTCTCCGGCTACTATACCTCTTCCCGTGGGCCAGGGGAGATGTCTGAGAAGGCAGTGGTCTAAAAATGATGCTTTCTTAGAACCAGCACGAATGAATGTGGATTAGATATAAATCACCCCCGCCCTGTGATGTGGTGCCTGGTCCCCAGCTGTTTGGGACTGTTTGGGGAAGTTGTAGGAAAGAGGCTCATTGTGGGGAATACGTTGAGGGCTACACCCCCTGCCCCACACTGCCCTTCCTCCCTTGCTGGTGCTCACGTTTGAGCGAGCTCCTGCCACCGACGGAGGGAGTGCTGTCCTAGCATGATGCCCCGAGCCCATGCAAACTCTTCTTCCTGTAGTGTCGCTCCTGTAAGGCACTTCGTCCCAGCATGAGAAAAGTAAGGGACATTCTATGCAAACAGAATCCTTGCCCTCTGGCTCTGCGCAACCCAGCTGGACAATCACACAAGTGGTACACACTTCTCTCATGGGTGAATGTTTTTCTCCCACATGGTAATTACTCCTTCCATACTCAGCAGGGCCAGGCTCAGGACAGTGTTGTGCTCACTTTATGAACACAGAGGAGGCTGGTTGGTGACTGGCACCTAGATCGATGCTGCGACCAGGCCTCTGTTACTTGGTGGCTGCTGCTTGCTCCTGTCCTTCATGCTCTCCCCCACCCGTTGCACCTCTTTCCTAACACGAGATAAGAGAGAAAGAAGGATAGAGGGGAAAGAGGAACCAGAAAAATCCCTGAACCTAATTTCTTTCCTTTTGTTTCTTTGACCACTAATATACTGCAACCAAACTTCCTAAATGACCAGCAACCTTAACACCTTGCCTCTAGGGGTCCTAGCATTTAGGTACCCTCTGAAAAGTTCCCAGAATTCCAAACAGCACAAAAATCACAGAAACTATCTACTGCTGGCAAAACCACGCCTCTGCTAGAGCACGAGGCACATCATACTCGGCTGCTTCGGACAATCTGAAGGAGACCCACACCCCCACACCTGGGGTTAAAATGAAAGCATGTTATAACTTTTTAAAAGAACCCCAAATTCTGTCACTACACCAGAATCCAAGACTTTCTACCAGGAAGCCCCGTGCCCATCTCTTCTTGGCGCCTCACACCAGGTGGCATTAGGTTGGGCAAGGAGTCCACAGAGATGTCGTCAGACTGTCAGGTACTAAAGTTAGAAGTGCACATGCTGGGGGCTGGAGAGATGGCTCAGCGGTTAAGAGCACTGACTGCTCTTCCAGAGGTCCTGAGTTCAAATCCCAGCAACCACATGGTGGCTCACAACCGTCTGTAATGGGATCTGATGCCCTCTTCTGGGGCATTACCACAGATCACTAAGGGAAACTCCCCAACAATAAACTCAGATGCTATGACAGCCGTTTAATGCTGGCCACCACCTCCAGCCTGACCTGTGGAGGTCAGGTCTTCTCTGGCCTGGGCAGCTTATTTCTCTTGCCCTTTCCCTCTCTTCCTTTGTGCTTCTTGGGCTTTGCTAGTTTAGCCAAGAGGGCTTGAGGGATGCTGGGGACTTCTCATGGGGGGAGCATGGTGACATCTTACAGACACCCAGGGATGATTATGCTATTTCCTCACTGCGCCCAGCTGCTGACTCTGGCTGTGGGCTGCACCATCCTGTCTGCCTACTAACTTCTAGCCACTGCTTCCACAACTATTTAAAATACAGCTCCCCATCCCCAGGGTCCATTTACCCACGGCACCAACGGGTGATTGGTCATCTCCCTCTAGTGGCAGAAGAGTACACTTGCACAGTAAAAGAAGACAACTTCCGGTTCTCAGGAAAGCATTCGGTCGAGCCCAGCCCTTGGGTCATCTATATAGTGATCCAAGCAGACAGCCGTGAGTCCTGCAAAGCCAAGGGCCCAGGAGGCTGTGCTTTACGTAAGCGCCTGCAGGTCAGGCAGACCTGCAGTTAATGCCAATGGATCTCTCTGTCTTGAATACAGGAGGACTGTGGATAGGTGTGATGGGAGGTGCTGTCCTGGGCTCTGCATCTGAGGTCTGGCATGCTCAGAGCTGGCTGTGTCCTAACTCTGCAAAGTGAGTGGCAGACAGAGGTTTGAGAAGGGGCGGGGCCACCGGCAGGAGGCCGAATGGAGGGCTTAACTGAGACTTGAAACTTGCCAAGGTCCAGGGTCAGGTGTGAGTTAGTTCCATCTAAGCAGAGCCAGAAGATCCAAAGCCTTGGCCCCTGCTCATCTCTGCCCCAGGCTAGCCCCAGGCCAGAGTGGGGTCAGAGAGAGGAAGTGGCTCCCAGGGCAAAGGCTGGAGCACCCTCCTTGCGGGGTGGGGAGTTCCAGGGAACACAGGTTTTCCCCTGTTTTGCCATCTGCCCTCTGTGAGCTGAGGGCCATTCTGTCCTTGGATCTCGGACGCTATGTGAACCCTCCCCTGGTTCCCACACAATGGTTAGGGCCATCCAGCAATCATAGTTAAAATTTTAATATAAGCAATTTCCTTACTGTTGATGTTCTACCCAGGGGGCAAGGGTGGCAGACAAGCTACACGCTCCTGAAAACTTTCTATGTGGCCATCTGCAGTGGGGCCCCAGCACTTCCCAGCACGCCAGGGCTGGTTCCTGCCTCTTTACCCTCCATCCACGTGTGTACCTCGAGGTGTGAGGATAAAGCCGCTAAGCACCTCGGTCTCTTAGGCGCGCAGAGCGAGGAGTTCACCATTGTTTCCTCTCAGATGGGAAACGCATCAGACTGGTCCAGAAGTCACTAGTAGCCCAGGCTGGCCTATGAATATCGGTAGTCCTCCAACCTCAACCTCCTGGGATTACAGGTGTGAGCCGCCACGCCTCTACAGGACCGGTAGCCATGAGTTCTCTCTAGACTGAGCCACCGTGATATTCCATGGCTCTCACCTTCCCCTCAGAAACCCTCCTAGGCTGGCACAGGGTCCAGCCTTCCCTGACACGGTCACCATGGAAACAAGCTACACATGAAGAAGCATGCTGGCAAGTGGGGACATGCTGGCCGAGGCGTCTACTGATGCTCCCTTTGCGGAGGACTGTCCCCTACAGCGGTGTTACCGTTGACGTGGGCATGTATGCACAGGTGCCCAGAATTTTCTATCATAACTCCACAACCAGAATGCAGCGGAGAAAGGAAGGCTTGAAAAAGTGTTCTCATAGTGTGTTCTGGGGGGGGGGGGAGGTAGGAATGGGGAGAGGGAGGGAAGGCAGGATGGAGAGAGGGAGAGAGAATGCAGACAGCAATTTTAAGAATAATGTATTTTATTTCAGTAAACAAAATACTGGTTCTTCTAAAAACGTATAAAAATCCACACTGTCCATCATTTAAGTTCAAGGTCTAGGCCAGAGTGGGTCCTGTCTGTGAAGTCTTTGTTCTGTCTTCTCTGCTGGACTCTACCCAAGCTGACATTTAAATAGGAAAATCTAGAAAGGAAGGCAGACCACAGCAGTGAGGCTGGCGCTGGAGAGAAAGGCTCGGGGCTTGGCACGCTCCACACCAACGGCGCTTGCGCTCTGAGATTCCAGGGGAGGCCACTCGGCCTGACCTACTAACTGGTGCGTCTGGGTTTCCTCCTTTACCGAGGGCTCTGGACAAGCTGCTAGCCCGACAGGCAGGCTAGCCCCTGGGTCAGTTCTAGGTGGCCGTGTGAACACCCATGCTTGTGGCCCTGGCTCAATGAAAGCGTGGACATAACGGGCACCGATGAGCTCACATGTGATCGTCCCACCCTCCGCTCAGCTGACAGGCATCCCGACTCTGCCTGCATCGTAAACCTAGCCAACCCTTCAGCTCAGCTGTCTGCCCTCAGCATTTTAATCTGCCAATCACCCCCTCCTCCAACTAGCACTGAGGCTAAGCACTTCCTGTGGTTTTTGGTTTCCCATCAATAAGACAATTTCTGAAAGGCAAGATTCCACCGTAGTAAGTTCCTCTGCCTAGAACATCTCCACTCTCTGAGGACCAGCGCGTGGCATACAGCAGTGCTCGTTTTGGAGGTGGCACAGCTGGGGAGTGAGTAAGGTGGTTCGGTTCCCAGATCTGTTCTCTACTGTTCTTTCAGCCTGACGTCCCCTTGGGGAGTCGTCAGGAGGGCTGAGGCATGACATGTGCAGTGAAACGCTTGCCCCAGTCTCGCTGCTGTCACCAAGGAGCCTGCTTTACTCGACAGCCTTGGGGATGCCGGCTTTCAGAAGTGTGGCATCAGGTGGGCAGTGCTGTGACGCCAGAGGCGGTTCCCTGGAGCTGAGCGGACTACATAAGAATCACCTGTTGGGTTTTCAAAGCACCTGCTGCGCAGACTGAACGGTGGACCTGAGGCTGGAGCCTTGGAAGCTGTGCTCTTAACAAGCAACACAGGAACCCATGCAGCCGTGTCTAGAAACTCTGATGCTCAGCTGGGCTCGGGAACCAGAATCTAGAATCTAGGATCCTTGCTCACTGTATTTGAATCCTGATACCGAGAGGGGCTCGGAGTTCAGCTTGATACTTTAAGATTTGCACACGGAAGTAAATAATCGGGTGTATCTGTGGCAAGGCCTTAAGAATGGCTCCCAGGACCCTTGAGTCCCGACTTCCCCACGAATGCTCCATCCCACCCCATGCACACAGAGAGGCACCAGCTGCAGTGATACACGAGCCCCACACTTGGGGGCAGGGGGAGCTGTCAGAAAGGGTTGGCTAGGAACACAAGGGCATAAAGGTCTCCTTGATGCTGAAATGCCGAGGGAGCTCAGGGAGAGGACTGGAGACGTGGGCAGGTGAGGCTTGGCCAGACGATGAACAGACTGGAAGGGATTATTTGCCAACAGGGAGCCAGACATCATCCTGAAGATAGCAGGGCTCCTTAATTTGACCTGTATCTCTGCCTCCTCCTCCACCAAACATGCATGTCTTAGTACACGGGCTTTCATGCATGTCTTAGTACACGGGCTTTTCTGGCCTGCAGCTGGGGTCAAGGTCCTGAGCCACCCCCTCCCGCCAGAAGCACAACGGGCTCGGCGCAGAGGACTGATACTCTAAATGGTCAGAGCAGGGCAGAAGCTCTGGCTCTGCACCCTGGCTGCAGTGCCCATGTGCCCTCCTGTAGCGCTTCAGATCAAGGATGCAGAGCTCTCAGGCCACCATACCCTTGGTTGGGCACTGAAGCCCTCTGGAGAGGTTCTGTTTGCAAAGCCCAGTACCTCTAAGGTCTCTTCAGCTCGCTTTCTTCTCCGACTGCTTCCTCTTCTCGGCTTGCAGTTTTCCTTCCAGGCTTCTCCTTTGGTACATTTTCACGCCCGCAAAGGCCAGGCACAGGATCAGGGTTTTTGCTGCCAGGATATACAGCAGCAGGGGCACGTGTTCAAGAACCTCAAGGGAGAAAGACACAGGCTGATTGCTCCAGTAGCGATTTGGAGTCTCTGGCTGGAGTCCTAGTTAGCTTACCTGACAACTCGATACAATCTGTAACCATCTGAGAGGAAAGTCTAGATTGGCGATGTCAGGAGCCATCTAGTATAGGCTAAGGCTGGCAGGTAGCCTTCCTCGAGGTGGCCCACCATTTTTGCATGGTCTGTGATGGGTGAGCTCAATGGCAAGGCCCAAAGAAACTTCACCTCAGGATGGCTTCTTGCAGCTGATATGCCCTTCCTGTCATTATTAAATTAATATAGTAGTTCCTAGGCATTAGCTCACCCTATTGATCAGATTTCCTGCAGATCAACATAAAGATGAACTTTCATGCATTAATGTTGTTTAGATGAATTAATGATTCTATAGACTTCTTGATTTGATTCAAATTTTAGGAAGTTTTAAAAGATGGTCTTAGTTACTTTGCTAAAAGGATGTAACAAAGTTAGAATCAAGAATGGAATGTACCCACCCCTCCTAATAGTAAGTGAAGGCTGCACAATAAGAAATACAATGAGTTTTCATAATCATACTAAAAAGAGAAATAGACTTGGGACGGATTTGTGTGTAAGGAAAAACACTTAGATCCAAGGATAAAGCCACAGGTGTGCACTATGATAAGGCGAGGCCATGAAAATACTGTTGCTTTGAACTTATAATGAGCATATTATTATGAAACACTGCCTTGAACTTAATATCAACACCCTCTGTAACTCCCATTTTATGATAACATTTTATCTTTGAGGTAATTTTCTTTTTTCTTTTTCTTCTTCTTCTTTTTGTTTTTTAAGATTTATTTATTTACTATATGTAAGTACACTGTAGCTGTCTTCAGACACTCCAGAAGAGGGCATCAGATCTTGTTATGGATGGTTGTGAGCCACCATGTGGTTGCTGGGATTTGAACTCTGGACCTTTGGAAGAGCAGTCGGGTGCTCTTACCCACTGAGCCATCTCACCAGCCCTGAGGTAATTTTCTAAGGAACTTTTTGTCTAAGAAGGTATAAAAAGACCAGAGAAAAGAAATACAGTTGTTGATTGAATGGTTTGTCTTGGGGAGCTCTGCCCCATCCATCCATCCATCCATCCATCCATCCACTTTCCCACCCATCCATCCACCCACCCATCCATCCATCCACTCTCCCACCCATCCATCCACCCTCCCACCCATCCATCCACCCACCCATCCATCCATCCATTCTCCCACCCATCCATCCACCTTCCCACCCATCCATCCATCCATCCATCCACCCCACCCACCCATCCATCTATCCACCCATCCATCCATCCACCCACCCATCCATCCATCTATCTATCTATCCATCCATCCAAAGTGTATATGTATATTTGTCTATGTGTACATGTGTAGGTGTATGTATGTATGTATGTATGTAAGCATGCATGAATACTTGTTGTTTGTGACAGACGATCGATCAGGCCCGGCCAGAGTGTATCTGTGCAATGTATAAAGCATCTTTTTCCTTTCTTTCTGGTTCACAAAGAGTTAACCAGCCTAGCCAGAGAGGCTCTGGCTGCCTGGACAGAGAGGGGAGTGATAGCAATACATTTTTTTTATTAAAATCCCCCACCCCACCCCCCGCTGCTAGGCAACAGTGTTAATCACCCAAGCTAGTGTTTTTTAACCATAGAATAAGCAAGAAAGTTTTTTAGGATGTTTTCAGAAGTTTTCAGCAAACAGTATAGTTAAAGAGCTAGAAGGCCAGAGACCATCAGTCTTTAAAGCTACCTCTATATCTAACATTGTGCCCCACTTCAAACCCTTCCAGGTTGGGCTGGCTCCCAGCAGGAGGAGCTGCCTAGACCAGACTGGCCTGTGGGTGTGTCCATGGGGGACTGTCTTCATTATTAACTGGTGTAGGAGGGCTCAGCCTATTGCGGGTGGCACCATTCCCAGGTAGGCAGCCCTGAGATATATACGCTAATCTAAGGGGCTGGAGAGATGGCCAGGGTTAGAATGAAACCAGCCCCCAGCTCCTGATTCCAATTTATACACATCTGTGTCCCTCCAAGTGTATCTAACCCTTTAGTGACTCTCTCTTCCATGTAACAGATGGAGCAGCAGTTGCTATATCCTGGAAAGTCTGTGTGCCTTGTGCTTTCTGTGGACGGTCTCCTTGCTTTCATACTCAGTCCCATGGAGGGGACAGACAGGCCTGACTGAACAGATGAGGACTGTAACTACGGAGAGGTGGTTGACTGGTGAGGAGGAAGCAGGATGCACCAAACTCTCCATTGCTGAATTTCCCAGCAACACATCTTGCCCTTCCACCTGAATCTGGTTTATAATTTAGTCCTGCAAGTCAGCCACAACTCAGCTGATCAGTGCCTTAGAAACTGTTAGGAATGGCTGCCTGAGGATTTCTGAGGAAGCTTGCCCTGTGATAGAATCATAGAGTGAATACCACCGGCGAGGAAGAAGATACATTCTAGTTGTTTAACTTAACCAAAAAGGTAACTATGTCCACTTTCAGCCACTTCTCCTCTCTGAGGAGTGAGGATCACACAGCTTAGGTGCAGTGGAGGATCGTGACGATGTCAGAACGAAGGACATGATGGGCATGCACACTGATGGCAGGGCCTGTCATGCGGCTGCTCCTGAGCGCTACTGGCCAAGTTTGACGCCACGCTCACAATCTAGCTGATGGGGAATGTGAGCATTGCCACATAAACCTCCTTATGTTCCCAGGCTGCTCAAGGCTAAGACTGCCTCAGATCTGGACAGGGTACTGTCTCATCCCCACAGATATACCCTGGGGTCCTTGTAAGATGCAGCCCATGTCACAGGCCTTGGTTCTCCATGGTACAAGCCTCAGTCAGCTTTAGCAAGGGCAGGGATGTGTTATCTGATCAGGAAGGTAAAAAACAAACTGAAAAGGAAATACAGCCGACAGACACGGGCTAGGTGATTCCATTACTTATTTTCTTAAGGGGACCAGAGAGGCAAGAGTTCCCAGGCCGGGGGAGGGGGGGAGTGATGCCAGCAGAGGGCAGCAACACTGAAGGGCTAAAGAGTTTGCCCCACTCTGTACCCCTTCTGGGGCAGAAACTGGCTTCAGCTGGCCTCAATTTCTTGATCATCTCCTCTTATCCCTCAGAATATGCAGACCTGTAAGGGAGGAAATGACTACTGCTGGAGTAGGTGCGATCAACTGTGTGTGAGTGCATGAGGTCATGTGTGTGTGCATGTGTGTGAGTATGTATGTACATGTGTTTATGTATATGAGTGGGGGTGTGTGCATTCATTCATATGAATGCACATGCATGTGTGTGCACACTCATATGTATATGTGTACACATGCTTATGTGTGTGAATGGGTATGTGTGTGTGCTTATGTGCACATGTGTGCATGTACGTGTGTTCATGTGTGTGTGAGTGCATGTGTGTGTTCAAACGTGTTCCATGTGTATGGGTGTGTAACTGTGTGTTATGTATGTGTGTATGTGCATGTGTGTGCATGTGAGTGCAAGCATGCATGCGTGTGTGCTCATGTGCTCATGTGTGTGTGTGACTGCATGTGTCATGTGTGCTGGTCCACATGCTTGTGCCTGCACAAGCATTGTTTTTCTTACTCATCACTGAACATGGAGCTCAGCTCATGATTTCAGCTACACTGGCTGGCTAGCAAGCTCCTAGGATCTGCCTGACTTCAGCTGCCCTGTGTAGTCAAGGCTAGCCCTGAACTCTCTCTTCACCTACCTTTACCTGGCCCTATCTCTACCAGATCCTTCCATCTCTACCTCCCACCTTCTGGCATTGTAGGTGTGCACCTGGCTAATCAGCTAGTCTTTTAACCAACGCTCACCTTACCTCTAGGTTTTCAGGCATTTAAATGAATGAGCCCTGCCCTTTCCCAGCTTTTACTGGTTAGTGGCTATGTATGCTCTGCCTGCCCCCAACTTGGGTTCCAACAGCTAAATCGAACAGTTTATAGGAATCTCTTTCATTCATTTTCCAGGCAGTTCAACATGTCCTTGGTGCTCCTGTGGGTAATTTATGACTTTTTAAAAGGTGGTTTCCATGAAAACTGAGTTGAATCTTTGAGAGACTCAAGTGTGGCTAGGAAAAAAACCCCAGTGCTCTTGGCAAAACAGCTGGATGAGAAGATGGATGAGGACCAGGAAAACTGGGAGTTTTGTAAGATCTCAGTCCACTGTCCTCACCTCAGGCTTGTGCATCAACGTCATAAACGGACACGTGGAGGCCGCAGTCTGAGAGCAAATGCAGGGTGGTCAGATGCTAGCAAGGGCCGCAGAAAGTGTGCTAGGCAACTCTTTGGGGTCTGTTTTGTAAGAGCACTCAATGCTTTACTGCTTTTTTGCCACTGTAATAAAGCACCCCAATAAGAGCCGATTTAGGAAGGAATTTATTTTGGTTCCCACAACAAAGATTGGCCACCACAGGCACTGGTGCCACTCGAGAGGAGAGGGATCCACACGGCCAGAGGTTCCACATCTAAATACCATCACACTGCCTCAGAAGTGCTACAAAGAGATTTGAGAGGCGCTAGCATTCACCCGTTACATCCACTTCAAAGAAACAAAAGTAAGGACTGCTAAGGGAAGCTTTAAAGGCCTGATTTTTGCAGAAAAGTGAGACAGTCTGAGGTTAGGGGAGGCATACTCAAAGAAAGGCCCCGTCTTCCTACAGCAGTCTGGAGAACAAATGTAAATTCACAAGTCTTACACGTTGGAAACATTAAATGTGATTATCAAGGGATGGATGTGAGTAGGGGTGTATGGGGAGGAAGGAACATTCACAGGAGTGGGAAGAGATGATGAGAGCCAGGAGTGAGGACTATCAGATGCTATACAGATATGAGATTGTTGGAGAACAGATTCACTAAAAAAATAAAATAAAAAAATCACTCTACTGTACAGATTATCTACTCCACTGATGCAGAGTATATACTGATGCAGAGTATCTACTCCTCTGTTACAGAGTATCTACTCCACTGATGCAGAGTATATACTGATG
>NC_034601.1:83319564-83330199 GCF_900095145.1 Mus pahari | reverse complement strand
ATGCAGAGTATATACTGATGCAGAGTATCTACTCCTCTGTTACAGAGTATCTACTCCACTGATGCTGAGTATATACTGATGCAGAGTATCTACTCTATTGTTGCTCTTACCGTCTTCAAGGCTATAAAGTGTGTTAAAAGGCTTGGCCCCCCTGGTGGTGCTACCATGAACTGCAGTGAACCTTCAGAGAGTGGGGCCTTATGGGAGGTTCTCAGGTCACTGAAATGATGTTCACAGAGGTTTAAGGGACTCTGGTCTATCCTTCCACTTTGCTTACTGGGTTCTGAAGTGAGAAGTCTTACCTACTTCTATTCTCCACCAAATGCCATCTGTCACCCCCCACCATACATTTACAGCAAGGCTGGAATTTCCAGATCCCATGAACTCAGGTGTTCCCCTAGTGTGACAGATATTATATGTGGAAAGACAAAAACAAAAAAAACAACAGACTATACTTTTAAAAAACTATTCTCACCTTCCAGTTCATGGTGGGCCAGCTGTCATTCACTTCTGATTGATGTAACCGTTACACACAGGCATGAGAGGCAGCTGGAAGGTTGGGCCCAAGGAGCTGGAAGCTCTGATCTAGGAAAAGAGAGACAGAGCTTCAATACAGAGCCTCCAGGGTAGACCAGGTCTTTGATAGGGAGAGGCCTGTGAACAGAGAGCAAGCAGAGGAGGGTCAGGGGTTCTGCACAAGGTGACCCTGTTCCTCGTGGCTCTCTGCAGCTCCCTGCATGGTGCTGCTGCTGAAGCATCTGTTCCCAACTGACTCCTCTGTGCTCTTAAAGCCCACACTCACCAATGGTCCCACCCGTCTTCTGGCACGAAGACAAGCTAGTTTGGGGATAAAGGACCTTCTGGACACTAACTGTGCTTGTCTTGGTTTAAAATAAAAACAAACAAAAAACTATCTGGAGGGAAAGAATGACAGGAAAAAAAAATACAAAACACACAAAAAAAATCTGTCCTGAGAGCTAGGGACAGTGCAGAGATAGCCAGAGAACAGACGCTCTGCACAGTCTTGTGTCTCATTAGCTATGACACTTGCCTCCACAGCCAGAACACCATCGATCTGGATGAAGCGTCTGCACATGCCACTGGCAACCAGCTGGGCCCTGCTATTTCTGAAACTTGACTTTATAAGAAGCTATCACAGCCCTGACTCCACTATGCCATCTGTGCTAACGTGCTTAGATGAGCTAAGCCAGCGAGTCTCCATTTTACCCCCTTTACTTTAAAGGGGGAAGACAGGGCATAAGGACTGTGCTCAGGGTCCTCTGGTTTGTGACCAGAATCTGAACCCACCTAGGACCAGAGGTCTCTGTTCCAAACGGGTGTCTCCAGGTTCTTGGCACAGTATTTAAAAAATTGAAGGTGAACACAGATCAGAAAGTGACAAGGAATTTTGTTCAGAAGCACAGACGTGGTACAGGTACTCTACAAGAGGCCATCAGGCATCTTGAGCTGGAGTGGACCAGCCTGAGGCTTCCTTTTGTGGGTTCAGGAGAGGGTGGGAGCTGACTGTTATCTGTGGGGTGTCCTTAAGTTCTAATCGATATGGGCTATGTAAGCTTTAGTTCACATCCTTTCCCACAATGCATTTCAATTTAATCCTATCTGCTCCCAATTACGCATAGCCAAAAGAGGGCAAATAGGGATTTTTTTTCCCTCCCTAAATGTTCATTTTAAGGTCACAGTTTACCTTACTGTGCATGCACCCCAAACCAGTATATGTTGGATCTAGCCATGATGCCTAGTTTCAGGATATGTTTGGTCACCAAAAGGACTTACTGAGGGCCGTTGCTAAGGCTACAAGCTTCTATTTAAAGAGGGGTGTGCATGCAGCTCCACATGGGTGTGGGGGAGACCCCAGCTTGCTTTACTGGGAAAGCGCTCTGTGTAGCTCAATCAAGCAGACCCCCAGGTTTCCCTTCCCCTTGCCTCTCTTACATCCATTCAGTCAGGTCTGGTAGCTTTAGCCTCAGCAAGTCACCAGGCTACAGATAGACTGCTTCAAACTCACCATCCTTCATAAGAACTTAAGACTAGAATTAGAAATGCAGCAGGAAATTCCATACACTTCTAGAATGGATTTCCTTAAGAAAACCTCGTGGAAGACGGTGTAGAAAAACATTTCCAGTTGTAAAAGTATCTAATATATAAAATTCAGATCTCCGTCTATTTCAAGGTTACAGAACTTTGAAAATCAAGTAGCTACTGGCACAAGATAACCAAGCTTTGCCTTTGACTTGTGCAAAGTCAGATAAAGCAGGAAGCGTATAATTCAAAGCCCTATTTAAACTTGATAGCAGTGGTCGAAGGTGCCCACTACTTGCAAGTGTTTGCCTTTAAATAGCAGCAGATTCCAACCTACACTGGAACAATGAGTTCTTTGCATGTTATAACCTGCTGCTGGAATTTACACTTTGAACATCTAGTAATCTTAGGGATTAGCCATACTGTATAGTAAAACAAAATATTCTTTTTATTTTTATAATTCCTTCTTAATTGAGTTGTGTACATATTATATGGTAGACGATTTAACTGTTTCCCACAAATCACCTATGTGAATTGATATGCCCAGGATATTGACTCCCAAGGTCAGGGGAAACAAATGGACCCAAGACGCTGACAAGAGGAAATAAATGAAAGAAAATACCCCGGGATCTGGAGGTCTGGCAAACCTATTACACTTAGCAGCAATGTGGCCTTGGCCTCTCAAAGCCTCCTTCATCAGTAAATTTTCCTTCAGAAGTCGGCCAGTAATTGCTAAGAAGCAGGAGTAACACACAGAAAACATTATTGTCTTGATAATGTCTCTCCTTTGCTAATGGTCCTCAGATAACAGCAATGGGGCGGGATGTAGTCAGGACAAGATGCCAGGCATGGGATAAAGAATAAGGGCAAGGAGAAGGAGGACAGGTCTCTACTCCAGGTGGCAGTAAGGGCTGAGCACATGACCTGGGAAAGCCATTTGGCTCCTGAGCCAGAGTGCTCTTGGAATATCAGGGTCCAGAGAGGAAGTCTCCTACTCTGGAAATCACAGCTCTCTTCTCTGTCTAATGTCACATAACCTGATGCCAAAAAGACTAGCGACTGAGTGTTAAGAGGTAAGGTCTCTGAGAGGGCTGTGGGTGTGGCTGAGCCAGAGTACTAACACAGAGCTCTGAGTTCAGCCCAAGTAACTCACAAACCAGCCTTGGTGGTGCAAGCCTGTAACCCTAGCACTTGGGAGGTGAAAGTCAAGGGACAGGAGTTCAAGGTCAGATGCACAGAATCCTGCCAAGGAGGAGAAAGAGAAGAAAGAAGGAAGAGGAAGAGGAGGAGGAGGAAGTAAAAGGGGAAGCTCTAATGCTCTGGAGCGGGTGGGGTGGGCAGAGGAGAGCAAAGGGCCCAGGTCAGTCCCGTTCATTTTTACCCACTGCTTTAAATTACACGCACCAAAGTAGATGTTTTCATGGCAGCTTGCAAGCTTTCTGCAAACGGGGACAACCAAGAAAGCTAAACATAGCAGTGAGCTGTCTGCTCTGATATCACGGACTCCTGGTGTCATTCAGAAACAAGCAGCAGCTGGCAGCAGAGGGTGAGCCAAAGCCACTGGGGTAAGGACAGCTGGAGGCCATTAAAATATAAGAAATGCAGGGAGCTGTCCAGGCCTAACCCTTAACGACAGAAAATAAAACTGCTTGTAGTTTTGATTTTTTTTTTTTTTTTTCCGAGACAGGGTTTCTCTGTGCAGCCCTGGCTGTCCTGGAACTCACTCTGTGGACCAGGCTGGCCTCAAACTCAGAAATCCGCCTGCCTCTGCTTCCTGAGTGCTGGGCTTAAAAGCGTGCGCCACCAGGGCTAACAGGGTGGAGGGTGCACCTGTCGCAGCACATAACGCACTCACCTATCCTAGCAGCTTGTGGGAACTGTCTGAAGCCAGTTTCACTCCCCGTCTCTACCCTTTTCACTCCAATTCCTCAGCCAACCATCTAAAGTATAGGTAGGCTCAGGTCGCCCATGACCCCTGGACCTCACTTAGCCCGCTCAGCACAGGCCTTGGTTTTCAAGAAATCCAGACGCAGAAATCCGGGTGACCAGATTCCAAATTTCAAGGCTCTGGAATCAGGATCAAACGGGGCTTCGCTACCCCTTACCCCTGGATACTTGGGAGTGCCCAGCCCCAGGTTTTCGCCCCCAGGCATTCCCTTCACTAAGGGGAGAGGTAGAAGGCCGGGAGTTATCATCGCTCCCTCCCTGCGTCACCAAAACAAGGCGACCAGACTATTAGGGTTTCCCACGGGCTGTGTGGCCGTAGGCAGCAAGTGTCATCATGGGAGAAGCACGAACGCAGGATGACCGAGGGACCCCCAGAGCCCCAAAGACTCACACACTTACAACTCAAGGCGGCGGGGCCTCCTCGCTTGCTGCTCACAAACCACGATTCCCACAATCCCGTCGTGAAAACTACAAGTCCCGAAAGGCACCGCTCGGAACAGAAGCGCCGTCTTGCAAAGCACCACTTGATACGCAGGCGCAGTGGCTCTAGGGCGCCAGCAGATTCGCTGGTGTTAAGGAGCATGTGGCTCCAAGCGCAGGCGCTAAAGGCGGCAGGCCGGTTGCGCAGGAATCTGAGGCTAATACAGAAATCCAAATAGGACCCCCAAGGATGGTCCGCAGGGGTTGGGGTGCGGCCTGGGACCCTTTGTTCACGTCCACTGGTGACTCCTGTTCTATACAGGTCCCAGTTTTTTTGTTTTTTGTTTTTGTTTTTGTTTTTGTTTTTTTTCAGGCTTAGCATTCCTCCAAGAGGTCAAGAATGCAACCCGGTTGGGATAACCGAAGGATACCCTGACTTTAGATTCCCAGTTTCATTTCTAAGCAGTGAATCCCCAAAGTGCTGGGTGGAGAGTCACAGACAGAGAAGCCCTGCACCAGGCTCTGGAGAGGGAAAGTTCTCACCTAGCTCTCCACCTCATCTCCCTCTTCTGTGGAGGAGGGAGCAGATGCCCGGTGCTGACACTAATTGCAGGGTGGATACTTGGACCCAAGAAAGCTAGCTTCAGATCTCATCATGCCTCTTCGTGGAGATGAAGTTGAAAATGTTAGCGTGCAGAGGCTATCACAGACCCGCTTGTGCCAGCAAGAGAATATCGCTTTGAGATTATTGTTTAATTTAATTCTACAAGGCTTAAAAAAGGACACACTATAACATTTCACAAATGATGGAACGCAAACACAAAGAATGTTTTTCTTTTCTGAGGTTTAGGCCAGCACGTGCCAGACCTGGGGCTCGCCATAGGTTGTGATACTAGGGTCAGCTCCCATCACCTGTTCCTTTTGCGATAGCTTTGAATCTGCACTTTAAGACTGAAGTATTACTCAGGTGTGTAGAACTAGCAGGCTGAGCAGAAAGACTCTAAAGGGGACATGGATAGAAAAACAACAACAATCCAGCTGTTTGACTTGGCTTTTTCATTTGGAAAGCTTCACTTTGGTCGAAGTTGATACTGAAGGGAGAAGCTGGGGTAAATGGATCAACAACTGGATGCCTGTCCAACGTGTGAGTTACCTGCTGTTAACGCAACAAAATGCTTGACAGAAGCAGCTTAGGGGAGCAAGGGCTTGTCTGGCTAGGTGAGTAGAGTCCACAGCTGGGAAGAGAGTGATGGAGGCTTGCCCTGGCTTGATCTTCTCCTTCATGTTCCATCCAGGATCCCAGCTCAGGGAATGGTGGCGCCCATTTAGAGTATGTTTTCCCACCTTATTTAACCCAATCTATATAATTCCCCACGGACATTCCCAGAGACTTGTCTGTTACCAGATCCTGTGACGTTGACCACATTAACTACCACATAAAGACGTAGCATTTCTCCCGATCCCCTAAGTAAAACTGCCTGACTGATGCCCAGGTTATAACTATATTTCCCAGTGAGGATGATAAAGTATGTTTAATGAAAGCCTGGGTTTAACCACCTGTATGTTTTCCTGGGTAACAGATAAGCCAAGAGAAAATTTACGAACACTGGGAAGGGGTGTGTGTTTTGTGTTCTGAGGGAGAAACAAAGCCCCTTAGGCCTGCAAGGGGGCATGCCCAGCAGAGTCTTAATGTTTGCATTCCAAAGAGATATTTCTAGATGCTAGAAGAATTATTCTTGCAGGGTCTCAGTGTTTGCATTTCTAAGAGACATTTCTTTAGATGGAAGAAAAAGTATTCCTCAAAGAGAAAGAGAAAGGATTTTGTAATTGCAAGCTTTCTCACTGCCGTAAGAGGGTTCCATAGCCTGTTGGCCTCCTCTGGTTAGACGTGCAGTCCGTTCCTCCTGGCCGCCGTTCGTCTTTCTCAGACAGGTACTTTAAGGGGCTAGATAACCATTTTGAGCTGTTAGAAATGTATATTAATGTTTATTCAGGTCTCAGGATATGAAGGTCAATGCAATAATGTGTGCCAAGGGTATACCATATTTACTGGCCAAAGGTGGAGCCTAGTCAGGAAGGAGGCTCAGGGAACCTTGACTTGATTAAAAAGAAAAGTCATTACAAGGGTAGAAAACCTGGCTGGATACAGCCCCAGGCTGGGATCTCTGGGCCTGAGCTATCTAGGGTGGCCATGTTGGTGTACAACAGAATGTTGGGCTTCTGGTCTGAGGAAGGAAGCCACCCATAGCACATCTGCTCTTGGAATATGAATGACTTACTCTAACACCACTTAGTTTCTCTGGCAGCAAAATGCAAACATGTGACAGGAAGTAAATGCTCTATGTAGATTACATCTCCTATAAAGGGACAAACATTGTAGTTGGCTTTGTGGTGTGTGACCACCAAAACTCACATTAAGACTTGAGATGAGAGGGAGGTCTGGCCTTTGGTGGAGGGAACTTTACCCGCACTGGGCTGCACTGACTACCAGGGCACACACTGTTATAAGGAGGGTAGGTCTGGTATCTGGCCATCCTCTTTCTGCCATATGATATCTTCACCAGGAACCTCAGATGCTGATATCTATGCCCTTAGTCTTCCCAGCCTCCAGAACCACAGACTCAGAATAACCCCTACAAATCATCCAGCCAGGCACTGTCTACCGGGAACAGAAATGGTCCTCTTTGACTCTTGTCTTTGTACTCTGAGGCTGGAGGACTCACTCACAAAGGGTGGGTCCTAGCCATGGCAGAGTAAAGGCATGGGATATGGACCATGGGGTATGGATGCTAAGGACCAACATGTCTCTCGTTTGCCCTGGATGTCCTATCTGCAGCTATTATGTCTTCATCCTCGTGTCTCTGTTCCAGCCATGTCCACTTCCTGTTAAGCTCTGTTAAGTCTTGTCACATTTGAGTGCACAACTGACTCCCCCCACCCCATGTGTGTGAGCTCTTCCACCTCTGCATGCCCTATTCCCAACTCCTACTAGCTCCCACCGCTCAAGATGTCACTCTCCTCTCACTTCCAGGTCCCAGGCCAGGAATCACAGTAGAAATATGTCATGAAGTTGAGTTAATGAAGAAAACACCTAATCTTGATAGATTGCAGTCTTCTCATCTGTAGGTGAAGTGGTAAAGGGTGACCTCCAAGGTCCCCTTCAGCTCTGCCATGATGCCTGGCATATACTCCATTGTGCAAAATATTCATTTTATTTTCTTAAGGACAAGTTACATTGTATTACACACACAACATGGTGTTTTGAAGCATATAAACACTGTGGAATGACTAATGTGTCATCTCACATAGTTACTGTTTTGTGGTAAGGATACTTACTATCCTCTCAGGTATCAGTTTTTAAGACCAAATGGCATGTTACTGATCTTACAGTGCAATGGCTCTAGAATGGCTTGGAACCTCAGCTAGCCCCTCCTGCCTCAGTCTCCTGAGGGTTGGGTTATTGGTGTGCATCCCCAGCCCTATTAAAATTTGTAGCCTTGGACCAACATTTCTCCATCACCCCTTCTGTGGTGCAAAGGATTAAGTAGTCACTGTCTAGCTTGCAACAAACATCTAGTGGGGTGTTCTGTAGGTCCATCTTGTCAAATATGTGTGAAAATAAGCTATAAATTGCATCTAAAATTAAATAAAGAGTATGATGTTTAGGAAGAAAGGCCATACTTTTTTAAGCCAGAGAGCTTTTAAAGTTTGAGTTTCTCTAAAAAGTTAAAAGTGCATTTGGTTGCACTGGGGGCTCTTGAATATTTGATGCTTCTGGTGTGGGTTATTTGTCCTTTCGGTGTTTGTTCTGTCCAGACGTCCAACTCAGTAAAATACCAGGAAAGCTATGAATGCAAAATAACCTACAATTCTGTCCATTGACCACCTCAGGCTCACTGCCTAAGTAAATGCTCTCCTGTCAGTTCAGCAAGTCCAAGAGAGATTTAAACCCCAGCTTCTGAACACGTTTGGCTTACTCATAAACTGAATCTGCTACATCCAAACTAATATTTCATGAGAAAGAAGGCTGAAAACTTTGTAAATCCCTACTCTCTATTCCCTATTCCCACGGCCCCGCCCAGTGCCCTTGCTTCATGTTTGCCTCTGTTTTCATGATTGAAATTGTTTAAAATGACATTTACATTGCATAGCAAGTGAAAAAAAGAGATTCTCAGCATAATATCACCCCAACAGGCTCACCTAAACCACTGAGATAGAAATGTCACCGCATCAACTGCCAGCCAGGCTGCACAGAGGAACTAGCTTTCTTCTGAGCAAGGACAAGTGGGGCTCCTGAGGCAGCAGAAGCACCCCGTCTGAGCCGGATGGACCCCGTTCTTTATCAGGGTGACACTGTGAACCCCGCCGCCCCCATGTTCTCATGGATGGTGACCTTGGAGTCTTCCAGATGCAGGATCTGACTTTTGTACTTCTCCTGCCAATCCTCCACGATGTACTGGTGGTACGGGTCCTGGGAGTGCTCCCGCCGCTTCGACTTCACCGTGCTCACCAGGATGGCCACCACGATGAATGAAAACATGCCGATCATCACCATGAGGTACAGGATGACGTAGTAGAAGTTCTCGGCATCCACTCTGGCCTGGAGTGCCTGCTCCTCGGCTGTTGTGTTCCCCCTCCAGCTGTCCATATAAGTAATAAAAATCTTTTTGAAGGCATCCTCCAGTGTCTGGGTCAAATTGGCTAATGTGGCCATGCTTCCCCCTTGCTGTAATTAAACGGGAATAGAGATTAGCAAGGTTAAATGAGAATTGAGATTAGCAAGGTTAAGGCTCTTCCTCCATTTGGCTACCTCCAGGGAGACAGGGAGGTGAGAGCAAGTGGAGAGAATGCAGTTTCTAAGCCAAGCTAGTGATGGATTGAATCAAAACTTGGGTAGTCTTTTAATCAAACACAGTCACTTTTATTCATTTTTTAATACACTGTTACAATAAAATGTAATAGAAGACATAACACTATACAAAGACATTTATACATAAAAATATATGCACAAATTAAGATGGAGAAAGACTAGAAGTTGACCAAAATGTGTACATATATATGGACACTTATATAACCATATATTTTTGATAGCTGTATATGCACCCTCAAAGCATAAAGCTACTTAAAACACTAAGAAATTATGAGATGCTCTGTGTATGTGTGTGTCTTTATGTGTGTGATGTATATGTGTAGTATGGTATGTATGTGTGGTGTATGTGGTGTGTGTGTGTGTGTGTAGTGAGTGTGTATGTATGTGGTGTGTGTGTGTGTGGTATGTATGTATGTGTGTATATTTGTTGCAATTTATGAGATTTTTCTTTGTAACTACTTGATTACACAGTTCTGGGGTGTGAACTCTGTTGATGACATTTGTCACAATGTCAAAAAGTTGGCTGTAGTTGGTAGACAAACTTCACACACACACACACACACCAGAAAAGAGCATTTTAGATAGTGATGCCAAAAAATAAGCAGAGCTTTCTTCACCGTTAAATCCGTCTCTCATTGTCATCCCCACAGTCTCTGCACAGCCACCACCACCTCTCTGAAACACTGTGTGGTCCTTCTGGAAACTTCTCTTTAAGGTGCGGATGCCCTTCTCTCCCTGCACAAGGACACCATCTCAATAAGAGGGGAAGGAAGGCTATGCCCTCGTCTTACATCACAGGACTTTCCTGCTGTTCTTAAAATAACCTCCTAATTCCTTAACAAGATTTTCCTGGCCTGGCCTGAGCCCACCTGACCCACTCCTATGCTTAGCCCTTATAATATGAGGGATACAGCTTATGTGCATTATAATATGAGGGATATGGCTTATGTGCATTATAAGATGAGGGATATGGCTTATGTGCATTATAATATGAGGGATACAGCTTATGTGCATTATAAGATGAGGGATACAGTTTATGTGCATTATAAGATGAGGGATATGGCTTATGTGTATTATAAGATGAGGGATATGGCTTATGTGCATTATAAGATGAGGGATACAGCTTATGCGCATTACAAGATGAGAGATATAGCTTATGTGCATGCAGCTAGTCATAACTATTTCTTTTCCTCCCAGTCATTTCCTGAATGAGAACATTTCAGTCTCGCCTTAGCCTTACTACCTAGCCTATTATGCCCTCTCCCACCTCACTTACTTTGTCCTCCCACCTCACTCCCTTTGTCCTCCCACCTCACTCCCTTTGTCCTCCCACCTCACTCCCTTTGTCCTCCCACCTC
>NC_034601.1:83304434-83318975 GCF_900095145.1 Mus pahari | reverse complement strand
ACTCCCTCTGTCCTCCCACCTCACTCCCTCTGTCCTCCCACCTCACTCCCTCTGTCCTCCCACCTCACTCCCTCTGTCCTCCCACCTCACTCCCTTTGTCCTCCCACCTCACTCCCTCTGTCCTCCCACCTCACTCCCTTTGTCCTCCCACCTCACTCCCTTTGTCCCAGCGTGTGAGCTGCCTTGAACATGTGGCAGTCCTCTCTCTCCTTCATGGTCAGGCTGTGTCAGGCAACCTTATCTGGAGGAGACCACCCATAAATTCCCATAAATTCTCCCATAAAGCACATCCTCCTGCTGCTCTTGCTGAGAATCCTGCTCCCAATATATATTTTACATCTGACTTTTTAAAAAAGTCATATTTATTTAAATTTTATGTGTGTGAATTTTTTTCTGCATGCATGTATACATACCATGTGCATGATAGATACCTCAGAAGGCCAGGAGAAGGTGTTATTGCCCTTGGAAGTGGAGAGATAGATATTTGTGAGCCACCATGTGTGTTCTGGGAACTGAACTCTGGTCCTCTGTAAGTACAACCCTGCCTCACCGCTGAGCCATATAGTTCCTGCCCCTCATCTGACATCCTTCCTGCCACTCAGAGCCTGGTAGGCTAAAGAGAAAGTTAGCAATGAGATTGGTCCCAGGTACACACCAAGCACACCATCCAAGAGGTGTGGCAGAGGTGTGTGCATTGTCACCTTAAACAGTGATGTTTGCTCGAAGGCGTGTAGCCAGAATTATTTTTCTCCTTGAAGTTTATGTATGCATATGGGAAGCTCGAAGTTCACTTTCAGGGGACCCCTAGGCTCCCCACCATCCACAGGTTATCTTGAGGAGAGAGACTTCAGCACCGCCCTCCACTGGAGCCCCTAGCCTGCTTCTTGGAGTGGACACAGTTGGCAGCCTGAGGGCATTGTTTGCTCAGTCCTTCACTGCTAAGCAGATCACGAGGATTTCTTTGTTCTGATTTAATCATAGGCTTGAAAGGGCGCACGAGGATTAAATGACCGCCTGAGTGCTGCCCTCTGTCCAGGCTGGGGAAGTCGAGTCTGAGGGGCTCACTGTTTACATACGAGGCACGGGATACAGCCTGATTGGGAAGTCTAGTGTCTCATGGCCACAGAAGAATTCAAGGCACTATGTGAGAGCAATTTTATTGATGGAGACTATGTTAAAACATATTCAAATGCTAAGCAGAACATACTATGAGAGGAAATGGAAGACTGGGGTGAAAGGCAGTCAGGGAGATGGAGAGGGAGCTGTAAGGGAGGACGCACCAAAGCTAAAAACACAGAAAGACGTCACACTTTTGTATACCAATTTCCAAAAGTAAAGGAAGGGCAGAGGGATGAAGGTTCAGTGGGAAAATGCTAACTGCCAAGCCCGAGGGCCTGGGTCTGCACGCACCTGCACGCATGTGGAATTCCTGTGCTCCAGTGGAGAGCTGGGAGGTACAAGAGGGTCCTGGGAAGCTAATGTGCTAATTTGCCTGAACACAGCAGCAAACCTGTGAGCAGAAGGTGAGGACTGACCCTAAGGCTGCCCTCTGACCTGCCCCTATGCACTGTGGTCTGTCTGGGCCTGCAATCACACCACACTCACACAAGCACACACACAAATTAAGAAAAAAAATTAAAAATCTGCAAAGACCTCACAGACAGCTGTGCTTGGCACTCTTTCTTTCCCCATGAATCCCACGCGAGGCACTGTGCTTTCGGAATGCCCAGAGAATCCAGTGTGCATTCATTGAACTGTACGAAATCGCCATCCGGGGCTGGAGAGATGGCTCAGCGGTTAAGAGCACTGGCTGCTCTTCCAGAGGTCCTGAGTTCAAATCCAACAACCACATGGTGGCTCACAACCATCCGTAATGGGATATGATGCCCTCTTCTGGTGTGCCTGAAGATAGCTACAGTGCACTCACATAAATAAAATAAATAAATCTTTTTTTTTTTCCTTTCTTTTCTTTTCTTTTCTTTTTTTTAAAGAGGGACTCACCATCTGTGTGGGCCTAACTGGTCAGCATCGTGCCGTTCCATCTATGGGAACTGTATTTCCTCTTAGGGGGTCTTGCTGAGTCTCAGAACAGGATGGTCCCCTGGGAATACTAGGCCCCCTTGCTTTTTGGAGTGGGGTTCGATGACAGCCCAGAGCACTTAGCTCCATCTCTCTTTGACCAGGGCTTACAAAACGACCACTGTGCCTGGGCTAGAAGCAAGTGGCTCTACTCTGGCCAGTGCCCCAGACTCAGTCTGTCTGACTGGAGGTTGCACATTCTACTAACTCACCTCCTGTGGCTGGTTGGCTCAAGTGCATAAATAACAAAAGATAGAGGCCACACTCGCTTGCTTCCATCGGCTGTGCTCTCCCAGCCACCCAATGATCCCCTCATTCCTAACACAAATACATGATGTGACCTGACAAGGATGTTCTGGACAGTACAAGGAAAGTCACACATTCGACCCCAGTGACCGAAGCTTTCTTTGCTCAAAATATGATGGGTCACGGCCCTTTTCCAAGCCTACAACAGACATCAAAGGCTTGGATTTTTATGTCAACAGTAGAAAAAAAAAGATATGCTTACCTACATTTAGCATAAATCCTTCTTTTTAAAAAAGCACTTTCAACATTTTCATCTGAAGGCTTTTACTGAAGAAAGGATCCAGGAAAGCTTTGGAGGGAAAGGGGTGGATAGAGAGAAGGCAGGCAGGCATGGATGAGAGAGAGAGAGAGAGAGAGAGAGAGAGAGAGAGAGAGAGAGAGAGAGAGAGAGAGAAGGCAGGCAAGCATGGACGAGAGAGAGAAGGCAGGCAAGCATGGACGAGAGACACCACATGCCCAGAAAAAAAATTTTTTTTTTAAGTTTCCTGAAAAAGGAAAAAAAATGTTATGTAATTCCTCTTAAAAAGATCTATAGTAAAACTCACCTGTGCAGTATGTGAGCAATGCAAGAGGCTTTCAGAAAGCCAGGCTCTGCCCCTCTCACTGATGCTAGCTCGTCAGGACTGTGCGTAAGTCTCAGCAGGCTGGGCACTTTCAGCTTGAGACCAGTAAGCCCTTGCTGCCTCAAGTCTACAATCCTGGGCTTTTACGAATCCAAATGTTTAATCTTGTGTGGAAAGTTAAATACTGGCTGGCAGCCAGGAATTAACCTTGATGCCTTGACAGGGCGGGGCACAGAGTTGCCTGTGTGACACCTGGCTGTGGGTGAAGTGGCTCAAGTTCCCTCAGTGTGACAGTCATGCGAACTTTTCCTGGGGAGATGCTGGTGGACACCTGCTCACCCCAGATCGGGCATCAGTGACGGACAAAAGTAAGGATTCTGTCCACGTCCATCTTGGTGAACCGATGAGTGTATTAGAGCCACTTACAGGACTGTGGATGAGAGATTCTTACAGAAAAGTATTGGTATCCCCCCATGGCTGCACAGTTAAAGAGTCTCCACCCACGATTGGATGAAGAATTCCCCATGGCTGCATGGATGGAACCTCTGCCTCTTCAGCCAACGGTCCACACTGTATATAGTCAGCACCTCCTGATCTGGATTGCATACTGCCGGGACGGGAGGGTACAGAACAGAGTAAGTGAATAGAATCTCAAACCAAGTCCAGTGAGCCTCCCCGACACCTCGGAGGGAAGGTCTGTGGGCTCCAGCAGCCATCTTGTTGAGGGTCAACGACTATTCCGATTAAGATGGAAGCCGTGCTTGGAGCATTCCACAACAGAGACCCAGGATGCCCTCCTGCACCAGCTAGCAACAAAGGCCATCCCTCACAGATGCGCTCTCGGGCCGATCTCATCCAGGCAATTCTTTCATCGAGCTGTTTCCCCAGGTAATTCTAGGTTGTGTCTAATTGACAGTCAAATTTGGCAGGGGTCCTCAGAGCACGGGGACTTCCCGAGACCTATCATATGTGAGCATCGCCATGTGACAGGTCCTTCTCCGGGGGTTTATTATATTAACTTCCCATTACCATCACTACAACTAGACACACAATATATTAATGTGATGGCTGAGGGATCCAGTCACAGGGAGGTGGGATGAGCTAGGCCAAATGTGTGCTTAGATTTGAGTCTAATTTGAAAAGGGCTGACCAAAATCACTTAAGGGCTATGTAGCTGTTCGTGACTGTGTGGCACACGCTGTGGCTAGGTAAAATAAAATAAAAAGGTTAACTTCGTTTTACAGGTGGATTTTTAATGGTTCTCCAAAGGACATGGTTAGAAGCCTGCTGGGTGTTAGAGGAAGGTACAATTACATATCTACTAGGTGTATCTCTGTGATTCTGCACCAACTTTCCAGGATACCCTTTGTTCCCTGCATAAGAGGAGGCAAAAGCCAACCACAGAGAGACAACCGGTTTCACGGTAGAGCAATGCGCACCTCCACAGCAATGGAAGCCAGATATTCAAAGGAGCGTTCACTGGGTGGTAGCGCCACCTGTTGGTGGAAAGAGTAACAGACGCCTTCCTTCTAAATCAGCTTCGAAGGTCAGTGAGGTGTCAAGTCTGGTAGTTGATGTCAGTTCTGGAATGAGGTCTGCCATGGAGGTGGAGGGGCGTTGGATGCTGACAACCCATGTAAGCAAGTTACCCAGCACCCCGACCTTTGTCTTCTTTAGCTGTAAGATGAAGGTGGCAAAAGTCCCTCGTTCCATTGTCATTAAATGAGACAAGATTCTGCACTTGGCAGGCAACCTTGCACCTAGTTAGACAGTGTCATGGTTTGAATATGCTTGGCCCAGGGAGTGGTGCTATTAGGAGGTGTGGCACTGTTGGAGTAGGTGTGTCACTGTGGGTGTGGGCTTTGAGACCCTCATCCTAGCTGCCTGTCTTCTCCTAGCAGCCTTCAGATGTAGAACTCTCAATTCCTCCTGTATGATGCCTGCCCGGATGCTGCCATGCTCCTGCCTTGAAGATAATGGACTGAACCTCTGAACCTGTAAGCCAGCCCCAACTAAATGTCCTTATAGAGCTGCCTTGGCCATGGTGTCTGTTCACAGCAGTAAAACCCTAATGAAGACAGACAGAAAGTTCCGTAGACACATTAACTTTTACCGTGGTGAGAAAGAAGTAAGAAGGTCAATGAAAAGTCGCCATCCAGAAAAGAATGTTCTGGAACCATGTGAGTGACTGCTCTCAAGCAGTGTCCTATTTTAGGATCCCCCTCACCCATACCCCACTACACAATTCACAAGACAGACTGAGACTATGATCTGACAGAGTAACCCTTCCTCCTTGGACCTTTTTTTTTTTTTTTTGCCATAGGATCTGTGGCCGCACTAACAAATTACAAGATTACTGCCTTACACAAACTTCTTATCTTAATGTTCTGAGGGCCAAAAGCCCTTGCCTCGACTCTGACCCTCTCATCTCACTCATTTAAAGTCCTTTCCAACTTGTTCAGCTCACCCGGAAAATGCAGAACAACCCTTCCACCTCGAGGTTCTTAGCTGTCAGACCTGTAAGGCCCATTTCCCATGCAGGTTTTCACGGTCACAGGTTTGGGATTGGGATTAAGCATCATCTGTCACCTGGGCCTGCACCGCTGTCCCTCAGGCTCTTGCTTGTCCGCCATCTGTCACCTGGGCCTGCACCGCTGTCCCTCAGGCTCTTGCTTGTCCGCCATCTGTCACCTGGGCCTGCACTGCTGTCCCTCAGGCTCTTGCTTGTCCTCCATCTGTCACCTGGGCCTGCACCGCTGTCCCTCAGGCTCTTGCTTGTCCACCATCTGTCACCTGGGCCTGCACCACTGTCCCTCAGGCTCTTGCTTGTCCGCCATCTGTCACCTGGGCCTGCACCGCTGTCCCTCAGGCTCTTGCTTGTCCGCCATCTGTCACCTGGGCTTGCACCACTGTCCCTCAGGCTCTTGCTTGTCCACCCTATTTGTACTGTTGACTCCCACCTGGCCACTAGACACATCTCTCCAACAGTACAATTTTTATTATTTATTTGTACATTTATTTGTGTGTGATGTGTGCATCCATGTGTGCTTGAGTGAATAAGGGAAAAGTCTGGTGGGAGGAAGCTAACTGGTCACCAGAAGCAGGAAGAGGGACCGAGGGTAGCAGGAATGTGAGGATTAACAACATTTGATGAAACATATGTGTGTGTGTGTATTCATGTGTGTGTATGTGTATGTATGTGTGTATGTGTATGTATGTGGGTATGTGTATGTGTGTGGTTTGTGTGTGTATGTGGGTATGTGTATGTGGTGTGTGTGTGTTTGGAGGGTGTGTGTGTATATATGTGTATATGTGTATGTGTGTGTGTTGGGAGGGTGATATGTGTGTGTGTTCTGAGAATGTGTGTGTATGTGTGTGTGTGTGTGTGTGTGTTTGGAGGGTGTGGGTAGGTTACCCAGAGTCTTGCAAGTGCCCTACCATTGAGCTACACAATGAAGCCCATTAATTTGTACGGCAACTAAAAAATTAATTAAAAAGCCCAGCATATCTCCATTTTATAGACAAAGTACCTTTTGAAAAATTAAAGTATTCAGGAATATTTAAGATACAGAAATTATTACAGTTCTGCACAAGACTAAAATATTCATTTGTTTTGGAGTAAATGTATTTAATGATTTTTGTTCAGTATTTACTGAATGGTCGATCATTTGGGGACGGACAGTCATTCTTGACATCGGTCTTCATTACTAATCTCTGTGGGCAGATGCTTTTAGTGCTGCAAAGCTGCTGTCTCTGATGCAGACAGAGGCAAGGATGGGGCAGGTCTAGCACAAAGGAACAATTTCCAGCTACTCCTGGGACCGGTGTTGTCGCCATAGGTTCCCACTCTTCTCACTCCTCTGAAGCAACAGACCCACCCCAGCTGACCATGTGCTACCCTAAGAAGTCCTCTGAAAGGATCCCACGACCTTGACATTTAAAGGGAATTCTTCTCCAAGCCTGGAAATGAAGACATGGGTGGAAGTCTAAATAGGCTAATGGGTGTGCGAGATGGAGTGTTAATCTCCATGGAGCAGTAACCATTGCCCTGCGTACCCGTATATCCAACGGTCACATTGTACTCCTTGAGTATAGAGCGTAGGCAGAAACAGTGACATATGTCTGTAACCATGGACTCAGGAAGCAGAAGTGGGAAGAGTTCAAAGCCAAAGCCAACCTGAGCCATGTAGTATAGCCATATCTCAAAAAGGCTATACATCACACACACACACACACACACACACACACACATTTCTTATTTGAAAATTTCCTAAAAAACAACAAAAACCCCAAAACAACAAAACAAAACAAAACAAAACAAAACAAAAAGTCCTCTCTCTCTGAATGCACACAAACATGAATATAAGAAGGAAAATTTTTAAATATTAAAAAGACATTACAACTACCCAGGCACCCCTAAATTTGGAACAGCTTTAAGACGTTGCCTCTGATGAGTGTCTTGTGGGAAACATCAGGTCCTACCCTGGCCATCCAGAAAGTGAGCGGCTGCAGGAGCCTGCGGTCCACATCTAGAAAGCTCCCAGCTGACATATTTAATGTTACTGTCTCTCTAGCCTGGCCAATCAGGCTGTTTGTAGTAGATTATCCCCTGTAAGGTCTGGAGACAGGAACTCTACACTCAGAGGCTGTGGTATTCAAAATGGCCACACTGTGTCACCATAGAACTGTCAAGAGTGCACCACAGGGAAGGCAGCCGTTGAAGTCAGAGGTTTCTATCTCTATGTAGAATATTAAAAACAAGAGCCTTGTCTCACCCTCTGAGTGGTCCGTGCTTACTCTAGACTGTCTCATCTAATTGCTAACAGCCCACAGCAAGACTTTAGAGTGCCCTCCCAAAAGAGTTGAGACACTGAATTAACTATAGTCACAATTTCATTGTGTGTAGGTGTATCAAAATGTCATGTTGTATACCTTAAGTATATGTAATAAAAAGGATAATTAAAATATTTCTAAGTGTGGATGTGTGTGTGTGCGTGCGTGTGTGTGTGGATGTGTGTGTGTGTGTGTGTGTGTGTGTGTGTACACATGTGTCTACATGAGTGCTGTTGCCTACTGAGACCAGAAGAGGGCGTCTGATCCTCTGCAGCTGGAGTTAACCTTGGTGTGAGCCACCTCAGCTAGGTGCTGCGAATAGAACCTGCATCCTCTGCAAGAGCAGTCAATGCTCTTAACTTGCTGAGCCATCTCTCTAGTCCCTAAGAGGGGAATCTTTAACTTCTTTATGCTTTTATAGAAACTTTCTGAGATAATTTTAGACTCACAGAAAATGTTAAGTCCCGGGGACCACCCCACTCAGCTTCTCGTGGCGATTACATCATCATAGCTATTCAGAAGACAAGAAGCAGGTTACTGATTTTGGTTAGACAGGAACTGCAAAACATGCAGACCACAGTCAGCTCTCAGTGTGTGTGTGTACTCATGCATGTGTTTGGTGGACGGATTCAAGGTGCCACCACCATACACAGGAGGGCAGAACCGCCCCACCCATCAAAAGCTACTTCATGCCCCATTCTCTTCATTCCCGTCTATCTGAGCCCTGTCTCCCATTAGCCCAGGCAACTACCAAACAGAAACCCCTCTATACATCTGTCATTGTGAGAGTGTTATGGGATGCAGAGCACAGAGTAGGTCGCTTGTGAGGTCAGCTTTTCCCATACAGTTTAGTGTCCTTTTGGTCCATGCAAGGTATTGCAAATAATAATAGGTCCCTTTTCCTTGTTTTGAACTAGCATTGTGATGTAGAGATGTGTCCCCACAATTACAGTTTCTGTGATTCTCCTGTGAGTGTGCATGTGCACATAAATTTTCATCGCTCTGGGCTGAATGTGGTAACTTCACCACAATGACGGTAGGTGCATGTTCAGATTTATAAGGTGCTATGAGACTAAAGAACGGGAGATCTCCAGTGTCGTTGTGTCATCTAACGCTGTAATTAGTTGTGAACACAAATTCCAGTTGCTCCAAAGTTTCCCAACAGAGCTTTGGCTTCCATTGTCCTTAGCTAAGAGCTGCTAGGAGTCTAGAGAATCAGAAGACTGTGGGGCCTCAGGGATGACCCAGCCCACCCTGAGGCTGTAGAGGAAGCAACTAGGATGCCAAGAGGGGCACTGGCTGACATCTCCCCTGCACCTCACTTTTCTGTTATTTTTTACTGTTTTTTTTTTTTTTTCCTTTTATTCTCCCTGCCCAAAGGCAGGCAGAGCTACACAGTCTCTGCAGTCTTGTCAAAGACCAGGCTGGACCTAAGCGCCTTTCAACGCCTCAGAAAAAGTCTTACCCAGGAAATCTGACCCTGTGCTTTGTAGCTTCACAGGAGCCAGGCTGCAGCCACAGGTTCAGACCCCCATCAGTCTCTGACCACTAAATGCTCACTGTATCATCTGCTCTCAGGGAATTACTAATGGTCCAAGGTTCAAATTCAATCAGAATTTATAGCCTGCAGCTGTCAGTCTCAGGTTCACCCATGTCTGTCTGTCTGTCTGTCCATTCTATCAACAGCCTCTGTCTACAGAGTGCCAGGCACTCGAGAAGACTCTGGTCCATGCTGTATCTGCAGTTAGGGTCAGAGAATGCCACCTGCCAGGTGAGAAAGAAAGAGCCTTGAAAATCAGAATCCCTGGGGATCCCTGTCCCAAAGTCGTCTTGGAAATCTGGTCTAGGTCATTCTTTCATACGGCCCCTGAGCACAAACTCTGCCACATGCCGCTTCTGTGACTCAAAAACAGCTTTCCTTCCTTTCTGAGTTTAGATGGCAGCTTGAGTTCCTTTCTGGGTTTTGTACCTGAAATGTGAGTGTCTGCCACCAGGGGGTGCCAGAGAAGCGACTTAGTCACAGACAGGCCAAGACCCTTCTTGCTGATTGTCCTCTCTGTCCACGATTTGGGTTCACTTGCAGCATTGTTGGTACATCGAGCTCCTTATCAAAATAGCAGACGTCCCTGCCTCACTGGGGGTCACCGATGCCATCTGACACCTTTGTGAAAGGGGCACAGCACAGAATCTTCTCCAGCTGCTTAATTCAAATGCTCCCGAGACACAGAAGTGTCCCAAAGCCATACTCATGCTGTGTGACCTAAAAGTCATCCAGCTCCCCGTGCAGATGAAGTTAAGTCATACGGTAGCTTTATTTGATGGCAGGTTTGCTAGGTCGCTTTTGACGGGTTGCTACGACTTTGTTCTGAGTGTCAGTGCACAATTCTCACGGCTCTCTAACTTCCCCGTTTCCTTCTGCGGGCACGGAGAACACTCACCCCTTCCTTCTCCAGGACCGTGATGTGGGAGCAGAAAACAATGGTTTGTGGGTTCCCGGAGGGCAGTGTCTCACGATTCTTTCTCCTGATTCATAAGCTTCCTCCTACATAGGAACTTTGGTCATTAGTCTTTGGATTTCAGACGTTGTGATCAATATACGCTAGGTTTGCCTGAGAACTTTTTCGTGTGGGGTCCTGATGAGTCCCTTGGTCCCAGTGGGATGGTTTACCATCCCTCTTAGCTTAAAGCTCTTAGCTTTAAGTCTGAGCAAAACCCCTGCGTTGATTGAAGGTTAGGATTCAGCTTCAGTCTCTGTGGAAGGTTTCAAGTTGAAATGGATCTTAACCTCAGATCTGCCCTCCCTCCCTCCCTCCCTCCCTCCCTCCCTCCCTCCCTCTCTCCCCCCTCTCTCTCCTTCCCTTCCAGCAAAGCTATAAGTGAAACTCATCTCCCTTTGCATCCTCAAACCCATCTGACTCTTAATATGGGCACTTTCCACCACAGTGTTGTGACACCAACATATTGTGTCTGGTCCTTCCAAGGCTCACAGAGCATCTAATCTGAAGAGATATCTCTTCACGGCTATTAAAAGAGTGACCCTCTTCTCGATGCCACCAATGTCATTATGCAAGGGCTTTCAGCCTTGAAGGTTAGGAAAGCTCCTTAGAGGGAGTAGAAAAGAGGCCACCATGAGATGTCATAATGTCCCCTAGTCTTGGCTCAGATCAGATCAGTGTCCAGAGGTTTTTGGAAGCCGCCTCAACCTCCAGACTTTCTTGCTACTCTTCTGAGAATCAAAACTGCCACTACTTTGTTTTCCTTCTGATTTCTGTGTCTGTTTACAGGAAGCCTTCACGCAGGGATCGTCTCGTGTCTGCACCAGACCCGCAGACTTGAAGAAGATGACGCTGTGGTGGCTGGGGTGGAGAAAAAGAATTTGTTGAGGGATTGTACTTCATTCCCAAATAAGTTCTGTCTCTCTCTCCCCCAGCCAGACTCGCTATAAAAGGGAAAACTGGACACCGGGCGGTGGGAAAGGAAGGGAGTCCGTGCTGGCAACTCTCTGTGAAACAGGGACACCGCACTGTTTACAAATTCCTGCAGCCAGTCCTGGAATCCAGATGCAGACGACTCTGTTTATGTAACAGAAATAGACCCCAATGCCGTGTGACTAAGGTGGCTACTGGAGGTCGGGTCCCCCACAAGGAGAGGAGGCTGAGGCTGAAGTCAGAGGGGACAGATTCCCTGGGGTTCCTGGGCAGGTGGGACGGTTTTTTTTGGGGGGGTCAGACTTCTGGGTGAGGTCTCTCGCAGGACAGGCATGTCTAAGATGTGTGAGGAGCTAAGGGCAGTGGCACCCCAGCATCTCTTCATTGTCAGCTACAAAGCCACAAAGGGACATGGCCTGGAAGTGTCAGCACTGTCCTCTCCCAGCAGGGACGCAGCAAAGACTCCAAGCCAGTCCAGCCCGTGTTCAGGACAAGGCTTCTCCTCATGGCTCCACCTGGAGAAGCCTTGGTCCAACACATGGTTCTCATTGGCCACCCACGGCCTGGTCAGCAGGGCGGTTTGTCCTAGAGTCAGCAGATGTGTCTCCAATCAGACATCCCCTCCAGACTTGGTCTGAGCTCTCTGCTGTCTTCACAGCCCAGCGAATGGATGGCCTCCTTAAGGCGTGTCTCTGGAGACTCAGACTAAATGCTTTCCCTCTTCAAGAGACCTCCTGCTGTCCCCATCCTTTCTCTGGGCACGGTGATCACCTATCTCGAGATCTTTCCCTCCCGACAGGGTCGCCGGTGACTTGGAAGTCGGAGTTGGGTTTTATCTGCACAAGCCTTGCCCCAGACGCAGAGCCCAGCACAGGGAGTCAAATTAAAGGAAAAGCAGTGTCAGAAGACGAGGGTAGAAGCAGAGGTCCTGTGTCCCGGTTGGGGGCCCCTGTGCTATTGATTTTTCTATCACTATATTGAAATTCCTAAGGGTGGACAACTTTAAAAAGGTTTGTGTAGTTCAAAGTTCAAGAACATCATACCAGAAACGGCTCAGCTCTAAGGAGGGATCTCATGCTGGAGGGGACCAGCCTGAAATCCAGAGAGACATGAAAAGGGACCAGCAATGGCCTCCAACCAGGCCCCATGTTTTAGAGGCCCCACTCTCTCTCTAATACCAGGCTGAGGACCAAGCCCCTTACATATGAACCCTTATGGGATCCATGTCAGATGCAGACCACAGCATGGTGTGAATCATGCCCCTAGCTCCTTATATCCTTAAGGAAACCAGAGTTCTCATATACTGAGGCCAGGCCTGGAGTCTCCAGGTCAGGTCTATAGACCTAGATTCTTGGGTCGATGTACCTTGGGCACCAAACACTGTGTCTTCTCTTGAACCTGCTTCCTTCCCCTCCCCTCCGCATATACACTTTGTGTGGACACTCACCAGTCCAGTCTCCATGTAAACACTACTCCCTCAAGGACAGTTACCCACACAGCAGCTCCTCCTGTCTAGACACACTGAACTTCTTACACGTCATATCACCCGGTGCCTTGTGGGTAATTATACCCCTGGTTGAAGGCAACTCCAGGAGATATGTACCCTGGGTCACCTCTTTGGCTTGTGCAGTGCTTGACCGCTCTGACGTCTGTCTTCCTGCCTGATTCCTGAATGGCAAGAAACCTGTCTGCTCCCGCCATCTTCCCAGCGCCTGGCGACGACTGTATTATATTAGTGAGTAAATTAGTGCCCACACCAGAGGTGGCCTGGCAGAACCCAGGACAGCTGGGATACATGTCATCTTGAGAGGACACCAGGCTTGAACTCCACTAGGACCCACCATACCTGGGGCTTCCAGCTGACAGCTGGTGGTGATATTTAACTGCCTCCTGGGACCTTGAGAGGAAGAAAGGCCACAGGGGAAAATGGGACCATATACAGCTGGGCGTGGTCTCCTGTTTTCTTTGGAGAAATAAACACAAGCATGTGGACTCAAGGAGGAGGAAAGTTCTTGACACTCAAATCTCTGATGTCAGATGCAGATCCGAGGACAAACAGGCCCCAAGGAAGTCACAATCGGATGCCAACGTCACGGTGCAAAGGAGGTCACTATGGCTGCCAGGACCAGCGCAGGCACACACTGTGTTATTCACTGCCCCATGTCCACAGTCCCTTCCACCCACCCACCTACCCCGAGTGCCCCCAGCAGAAGACAGAACCTTCTGTCTGGGGACTCGGGTCAAGCCTGCCCATAATTAACTGTAATAATTGGCAGGCGGGTCCCTGCTTTTGGCTTTCAATCCACCAGGGGCTCATGAAAAAACAAAACCCCCAGACCCTTGGACGCTCCACAGCTCATATTTAGCTTGGGCTCAGAGAGGCGTCAGCCTTTAATGACCAGAAACAAACTGTGGGCAGCAGCTGTCCTGGGCAAACAAGGGATCCAGAATAGCCTGAATGGTCCAGGCTCCTTTGGCCCACAGTCAGTGTGCTCCCTGGGGAAGGAGGGGACAGTAGCCTGGCCTGTTGCCCTTCCTGGGAATGCAGATGTGGAGAAGAAAGGAGGCTTGTCCAGATGTTGTCTCTCTCTCTTTAGAAGAGTGATCATTGCCTACCCAGAGTCCGCAGACCATCAGTGCCCCTGTCAGTTTTCCCATGAACTTCTCTGGTACCCAAGATTCTGGGATTCACCATAGGTGAGCCACCATTTAAACAGCATCTACCACCCATATGTTCTCCCCCATTGTGCCTATTCCAGGCATGGCTAATCAATCATCAGTGTTAACTTTTCTCCTGAGGTTAAGACCCCTTCACAGGGAATTCCAAGAGGTCATAAGCGATAGATAGGAGTTGCTCTGAGACCTAAGAAGGACTCACCAGTTCAGTTTAGTAATTCAGAAGCCAAAATATGTCATCTGAGAGTGACTAATAAAGAGAAAAATTGAAATGAGACGTACTTTAGGACCATGGTACTGAAGCCAGTTACTGACAGAGTGGTCTCTATGCCTTTTCAAAACCTGGGTCCTCTGATGATAACCTTTGAGGAGAGGACCATTATATGGGACTTCATAAGAGACCCAGCCATGGTGGCCAGGCCTGAGGTAACACCCCATCTGTATTCTGAAACACAAAGCTTGTTCTCCTATGAGAAGTGTGGGGTGTGAGGTGTGGGGTATGGGGTGTGAGGTGTGGGGTGTGGAGTATGGGGTATGAGGTGTGGGGTGTGGGGTGTGGGGTGTGAGATGTGAGGTGTGAGGTGTGGGGTGTGAGGTGTGAAGTGTGGGATGTGAGGTGTGGGGTGTGGGGTGTGAGGTGTGAGGTGTGGGGTGTG
>NC_034601.1:83283041-83304216 GCF_900095145.1 Mus pahari | reverse complement strand
GGTGTGAGATGTGAGGTGTGAGGTGTGGGGTGTGAGGTGTGAAGTGTGGGATGTGAGGTGTGAGGTGTGGGGTGTGAGGTGTGAGGTGTGGGGAGTGAGGTGTGGGGTGTGGGGTGTGGGGTATGAGGTGTGAGATGTGGGGTGTGGGGTGTGAGGTGTGGGGTGTGGGCTGTGATGTGTGAGGTGTGAGGTGTGAGGTGTGGGCTGTGATGTGTGAGGTGTGAGGTGTGGGGTGTGATGTGTGGGGTGTGGGGTGTGAGGTGTGAGGTGTGGGCTGTGATGTGTGGGGTGTGGGGTGTGAGGTGTGAGGTGTGGGGAGTGAGGTGTGGGGTGTGGGGTGTGGGGTATGAGGTGTGAGATGTGGGGTGTGGGGTGTGGGCTGTGAGGTGTGAGGTGTGAGGTGTGGGCTGTGATGTGTGGGGTGTGGGGTGTGAGGTGTGGGGTGTGGGCTGTGATGTGTGAGGTGTGAGGTGTGGGGTCTGGGGTGTGGGGTGTGGGGTGTGAGGTATGAGGTGTGGGGTGTGAGGTGTGGGGTGTGGGGTGTGTTTTTCTTTGTCCTATTAGCTTTCTATTCCTGTGATGAAGCCACAACCAAAAGCAGCCTGGGAAGGAAAGGGTTTATCGTCCATCATGAAGGGAAACCAGGGTGGGGACTCAAGGTAGGAACCTGGAGGCAGGGACTGAAGCAGAAGCCGTGGAGGAAGGCTGCTTCCTGGCTGCTTCCTGGCTGGGTCCAATGGCTTCTTCAGCTGCCTTTCTTATACAATAAAGACGTCCTTCCCAGGGGGCTAGGTTCCCCAACTTCCCTCATTAATCAAGAAAATCCCCACAGACATGCCAGCGGGCCAATCCGACGAGATGCTCTTTCAGTGAGTGTCCTTCCCAGACAACCCTTTGAGTTCCAAGTTGATGGAGACATTGACCAGACCAGGCTTGGTTTGGTCTGATTTTGCCTCTGTTCTGCTATCAAGGCTGAGCCAGCCCTTTAGCCATAGTGAATCCTGGGAATTCTGGGAGACAGTAGCCCTACCATGGGTGCTTCAGGGTGGCCTCTGCCTCATGTCTACCTTAGCACTAATTCTCAGCAGTTTACGTTTATAGGAAAGCAAGTTCTGGGGCTGGGGCCTTCTCTTGACTGGAGTTCATATCTAGAAATAGAACTGTGAGGCTACATGATAACTCTATGACTAAATGTATTTAGAAATCACTACAAGACTTTTCTACTGGGGATTTACCATTTTATATTCCCACCAGCCGTATGTGAGGGTTTAATTTTTCCAAATCATACATGTGAATGTGCTAGCTCCTCCCTCTTTTAGTCCATTTTAATGGATGTAAAGTGGTATCTCATTGTGTGTGGTTTTTTAATTATTAGATTTACTTATTGTGTGTTTAGTGTGTTTGTGTATGTGGGTCAGAGCACAGCTTGGCAGACTCGGGCCTCTCCTCTACCTTGTGGTTTCTGAGGTCAGAATTGAGGTCATCAGGCTTAGATGCAAACACCTTATACCCCCTCACTCATCAATGCGGTTCCAACCTGCAGTTTTCTAACCCCTAATGGCGCTGAGCATCTCTTCAGGAGCGTGTTGGTTATTTCAATCTCTTTGAGGAAATGCCAGCTCAAGTCTTTTGCTGGATTTTAAGGTGAGCTGTTCATCTCTCTGTTGTTTTCATTGTAGAATTTAGGTCAGTTGTTAGCCAGTGAGGTCAGTGAGTCAAAGGGACAGTGAAGTGCCTGTGGGGGAGGGGAGGGAGGCAGGTTTAGAGTCTAGTAAAATTATTATGTGCAGGAAATAAATAAAATTCACTTATTTTGTGCTAAAAGTTCTCTGTCCTCCCTTCGGAGTTGGCTTTCTCTACTGCTTTGGGGGGAATGAGAAGATTAATTTTAATCCAATATGTTTTATAACTTAGATCCCGGAGCATCCTTAGACTTTCTAAGAAACCCAAAACAAACACAAAGTCTAAGATCTCTCAGCTTTCTCTTCCCGGCCTCCTCCATACTTCCCTAGGAGTATGTGGTGGTAGTGGCAGTGGCTTTGCAGTGACAAAGCCCAGGAAACACCTTAGCATCCTTGGTATGGTAATTTGTGGTGCCTTCTGACTCCTCTGAGCTCCTGGGTCATGTCCTCATCTGCTGGCCAAACCTTGGCATGATAGAGACAAAGTCACCAAAGGTTGTGGCTTTCTGGTCAATTTTCTCCTGGCTGAGACGCCCACTGGGCCCTTCTCACGGAGAACACACCTGAGTTCAGTTGTGCCATTGGTTCCTCTCTTGAGCCTCGCCCTCGCCATAGGTAAACTCGACCTTGGAAACACAAAGCATCAGGACCTTTCTGCTGGAGCTACCCCCCCTCGCCAGGCAACCGCAGCATCCTTCCAGAAGCCTAAAGGACGGTGTGCTGGTGGCTCAGAGGAAAGAGAATTCAGGAAGTGGTAACTGAGCCAGTCTTTGGAAAGGTGTGTGGAAATCCACACTGAATCTCTTTCTCTGTACAGCACGAGATGCGATTGTGAGGGTAGGTGGTCCTCTGTGGTCAGGGCCTCAAGCTGACCTCGAAGGACGAAGGCCTTGAGAAGGTTAAGTTATACCTGAGTGGCTATTTCTCTTTTATCTAGAAGACATTAACCGCATACCTGTTATGGTTTGACTGTGCCCCTCCCCAGAAGCATGCACCAAAACAGTCTCCAGCATGGATGGAATTAGACCTCATGGGAGGTATGTAGGTCATGAGGATTCCACACTCCTAAATGGATCCATGCAGTGTCTGTGAAGCGTCAATGCTGATCCTCCTAAGACTTCCCTTCTACGTTTTGGTACTATAGGCCATTTCCCAAGGGAGCAGCCTTCCTCTTGCCTGTATAGATTCATTAAAGGCCCCCTTTAACCGCAACTGCCCTCCTGTTAGAGAAGTCTTAAACGTCTCTGCCTTTTAGAACTGTGAGCCAATGGACTCCTCCCTATCATAAATTACCTAGTCTGTGTTATTCAGTTATAACCTCACAAGATGGAGCAGGACGCCACCTAAAGCGCACCACCACCACCACTCACTGTGAACATCTACAGCTTATGGCTCACCATGTAACAACTGCACAGACACTACATTTAAAGATCCTCCCTGCCCGTGCTCCGGGAGCAGAGGAGGGCGTTCTGCCTATGTTTGTCTCTCTGAGTGTCTCTCCAACTCCTACCACCCTGCTGGGGATTGTTCTCAGTTCATGCTCTGGGGAGGGACATAGTCACACCATAACAGGTGTCCAGTTAATGTGTTCTTCTAGATGAAAAAGGAATAGCCACTTGGGTATAAGTTGATGTCTTAGTCAGGGTTTCTATTCCTGCACAAACATCATGACCAAGAAGCAGTTGGGGAGGAAAGGGTTTATTCAGCTTACACTTTCCTCATTGTTCATCACCAAAGGAAGTCAGGACTGGAACTCAAGCAGGTCAGAAAGCAGGAGCTGATGCAGAGGCCATGAGGGATATTCTTTACTGGCTTGCTTCCTCTGGCTTGCTCAGCCTGCTCTCTTATAGAACCCAAGACCACCAGGGATGGCACCACCCACAAGGGGCCCTCCCACCCTTCATCACTAATTGAGAAAATGCTCCACAACTGGATCTCATGAAGGCATTTTTCCCCAACGGAAGCTCCTTTCTCTGTGATCACTCCAACCTGTGTCAAATTGACACACAAAGCCAGCCAGTACACTTGATATACCAAGTGGTAGCTGTTACAACATTAAGCTGAAGCAAGAAGGCTCCATTTTGAAGGGGCCACTTTGAAACCTATTCTCCTCTCTGCTCAGAATTCCCATTCCTTCATCTTCCTCAAAACCTTGATGCTGTGTAGAACTCAAAGCACAGATGCTGCCCTGCTCAGAGCCGTAGAAAGGGGGTTGACCAGCTGGCGTATTGCTGGTTCTGGTGAGCAGAACTTTTGTGTCATCTTCTTCCTGATTGAACTGTGCCCTGATCTGCTGCCAGTAGAATGCAGAATTGGGGTCACTTCTGAATCTCTGTGCTGAGGGGAGAAATCAAGTCTATGCAGGGAAGCCCCTGTTGGAGCAGAGGAGACAGAAGTGTCCGGCAACACAAGTGACAAGAAAATTCAACAGGACAATAGAATGAGAAAAGCCCTCACCAGAATGGGAGCAAATGAAAGTTTCACATGGAAAACTAAAGATCAAAGACAGTAGTCACTGTTGAACAATGAACTGAGAGGTTCAAGAAGTTGAGTGAAAGAAATATCTCCAGTATAATAACTGGAGAGATGTAAACCTAGAGAGAGGGTGAGAGACAGGTGGTAAAACAGAAGGCAGAGAGAGACAGAGACAGAGACAGAGACACACATAGAGACGGAGACACAGAGACATAACACAGAGAGAGATACACAGAGACAGAGACAGAGAGATACACAGAGACAGAGGCACACACAGAGATAGATACAGAGACAGACACAGAGACAGAGAGACACACAGAGATATACAGAGAGATGCAAACGCAGAACACAGATGAAGAAACAATGGCTCACACAAGGCCTGTGAGCTAACTTCTGACCACTTTGCCTACACTGTGTTGGGATCATGGGGCATGCTCACAGGTGCCTGCTGCCATCCTGGTTTATGCATGCTGGGTGTCAAACTGAGGAATTTGTTCATGCTAAGCAAACACTCTACCCACTGAGTCACAACTTCCACACCCCAGGACTCCTCTGTTTTGTTTTTTTTTAAGCCATGCACAGAGGTGTAACTTGATGAAATTTCAAACTCTAATGTTGAGAATATTCTTCACCAAGGTGGGTGAGAACCCAGGGCTCTGAAGGGAGGCGGGCCTTTGCCAGGCCCCCTTCTCAGCTCTATGGAGCCACGTGAAAATGACTGCTTCACTATTTTTGAATTTGTGAAGAGAAGCATCTTAATGCCCCACCCGCATCTTTTACTTGTCTATGGCATCCTCTTAGCCCAGTGGCTAACGGTCCTCTTCCTTGGCTCTGCCCGTCCTGGGGAGTCCTGGCAGCTAGAGCAACGCTGGCTTTGCTTTGAGCCGGGACCTCAGTGTTGAGGTGTGGAGGTGAGGGAAGCAGTTTCCCCTCCTCTCTGGGCATCACTGGCTGATGGTTTCCAGGGAAACAAGCATCAGGGAAAGAGCACACACACTGGCTATGTCATCCTACCTGCAGTCCCCAAACAAGATGGCCTGATACTGAAAACTGATTTTTTGGTACCAATCCCAACATGGTGTCTCCTGTGGCTGAACTGATGTCCTGGAACACAACTGGATATGTGCCCCCGCCCCCGACGCAACCCAAGTCCCCTCCTCTCTGCTTGAACCCATGGTCCTCACACCCACTCTTCTCTTTTACCCAGTCACACTTTGAAGACTCATTTTCTTATCTGAGGGGCTTTGCTAATATCTGACACTGCCCCACTTCTTAGGCTTCTTCCTCAAGACAACGGAAAGCAAGGCCCCCTTGAAGAAGCATCACCAAGGTGAGCTAGGGATTGCTTTAGATAAAGAAGAGGAGGAGGGAGGGGGCTGAATAGGAAGCTCTTCCCACTTCTCTAACAGGAGGGCAGTTGCAGTTAAGGGGGCCTTTAATGAATCTATACAGGCAAGAGGAAGGCTGCTCCCTTGGGAAATGGCCTATAGTACCAAAACGTAGAAAGGAAGTCTTAGGAGGATCAGCATTGGCGCTTCACAGACCCTGCAAGGTCACGTTATTGGACAGAGTGAGTTATCAGTGATGCTGGGAACTGATGCATTTGCCTCTGAGACTGATTCCTGGGAGCAATGAATACATAGTTTCCCAGGTCCTCCAGAATGCTGGGTGGCATCGGACACATCTTTAGCACAAGGTAACAAATACCCATGGCTTTCCATCTTCCATTTAGCCTGTCCTGCCAGTCCAACACTGACCTCCTTGAGCCCCACTCCCCACCTGTCTACTAGACCTAGCCTTGGGCTTGACAGTCTCCCCTGGGGAAGGCTTTTTGTCAATTTCAGAGATTGAGAAACAAGGACATGGTTCACCCAGCCTTCCTGGTCCCCTGAGATATACAGTGGAGCTGGGCCAGAACCCCAGAGATCCAAATGAGGAAATGTCAAGGCACCCTCAGGGAGACTCAGGTCACTTTGCCAACATTGGCCAAGATCTGAGTCAAAGGCCAAGAAGACACAGGCTTCCTGTGGGCAGTGTCTCCAAGGATTTGCACTTCTGACCAGTTGACAAAAGACTTCAAGTCCTAGCTCAGGGAGGAGAGATCCAGCTTTCTGTGTAGCCTGGCATTGGCCTATCAGGCCGGCAAGCACTGGCAAATGGCCCAGTGTAGATTCAAGGCCCCTGAGTACCCATGTTTGTCTTTCTGCTCAATTTCAAGAGCTCAGCTATGTGTCCACTTCAAAATAATGGTTACAATGGTCTTTGGTAAGATATAGACATTGGAATTCATGTCAAAGTACAGTAGAACAAAACATCCTAAGAGAACAGTTCTGTGCGATGACTGGTTCAGGAAGAATGGAGTCTCGTCTAGGAATTCTCAAAAGGCACATGGGCCCCAAGCACCTCTGTGAGGATGAGATGCGAAGACATTACAGTTGGGAGAGTTGGTGGAGGAAATGACCAGGGCTTCACATTTTGCAAAATGGGGTGTTTCAGCTTGTTCTGGTCATCAGACAATGAAAGGCATAACATTCGGAGATTCAATTACCTCCCGATGCTGAGAACTAGTTGAATATATTTGGTTCCTGAAATGTCCCAATGAAGCAAGAGAGAAAATGGAACAAAAAGCTCTGGCAGAAACCAAGCCTTTCTCACAGCTGTGGCAATGAACAACGAATCCAAGAACAGCCCCTATCCTGGCTCCCCCTGTGGGGCCCTGGAAGGATGCAGGAAACAGGGCTTAGCAGCAGCTTGGGAACAGGAGGTATTGTTTGCCCTTGCCCCATAAGGCTCCTTGTGTTGGTGCAGTGCAGTAATAAGGCACACCGTGCCCATCTCACTGAGGGAGAAATTCTGAAAAGAAATTAATCCTTTCTAACTGAGGATGTCAGGCACCGGGTACCCAGGCACATGGGCATCTGGACACCTAACTATCTGTTTCTTTCTCTCCACTTAGGAAAATGGCAACTTCCCAGCCACACATTGACATTCCTGGCAAAAACAGCCTTATTATCCCACCTGAACCAACAGGAAACAAAGCCAGTGGAGAAATTTGCCTGTTGGGATCTCAGTCACATGGAAGATGCTGAGCGGAGCCTGGCAGCACCCCTGAAACCTCCATCCAAACAATCAAAGGATGCTCAGAGCCTTTGAGCCTACGTGGGGTAGGACCACTCCTGGAAAAGCCAGACACCAGCTTCCTCCAGTGTCCCTAACGAGGACCAGGTGACAATGGATGGATGCGATCACACCAGGTTCGCTGAGTCTGAGAGTTCTGCTGAGCCTGGAATGAACCCATCTACAAACAATGGAGTCTGTCTGTGCAGGAGCTGGAAGGAATGGGGTGTGGAGAAGGCTGTGGGGTAGTGTGTGCCATCAATTACTTGTGGCTCACAGAGAGCTGAGGATGCTTGGACGTACAACTCCTGAGCATCTGGAGAAGTCTTTGGACAGCATCTCAAGTCCTCTGGATGAATCAAGGTCATCCGGACCAACCAAGCCAGGCCAGATGGAGGCTTGAGAGTGCAGTGTGCAAATGGCTTGTGGCTCATTTCAGCTATCCTGCCTCTTGCCTATCTTCTTGGTGGTCCATTCCTTCCATCCACCGCACACCAGCTTAGGGTCTATCCTTCCCTGTTAGATCCACTGCAGAAAAGAAGCCAACCCAACTCTCTTCATTCATGGCTGCAGAGATGGCTCAGTGGGTCAAATGCTTGTCATGCAAGCATGAGGACCAGAGCTTGAGGCCCAGATCCCATGTAAAAATCAGAACATGATAGTGTGTGCTCCTCATTCCAGTGCTAGGAAGATTGCTGGGTTCCTAGGGCTCCCCAGGAAGCCAGCCTAGCCTAAAGGCTGAGCCCCATGTTCCAGTGATTGGCTTTGACTTAAAAATAAAGTGGGCTGAGTTCTCAAGGAACAATGCTCTAGGATGTCCCTCTGGTGCTCGCTCGCTCTCTCTCTCTCTCTCTCTCTCTCTCTCTCTCTCTCTCTCTCTCACACACACACACACACACACACACACACACACACACACACACGGTCCATATTTATATTTTAATAGGAGGGGATGGTTTCTGATAGAGTCAGAGGAGTTCTTGCTACAGAGATGGGATAATTAGCTAGTGAGAGAAGCAGGAAGCACTTGCGAGCTGGGTCCTGCTTGACCCACTCTGCCTCTGTCCTTTCTAGGGCTTTGGCCTCTGTGTGCTGGTCTCAGCTTGCTAGTTTGTATAAGGTGAAATACACCTAAGATAATCCTGATGCACCTTCTGTCTTGACCAGTCCATGGGATGGATGCAGGTCAGTGAGAACTCTTTGGTCCCAAGCACAGGGACCTGTTGAGCCCTGGGGACAACATGCTGGTCACGAGCTATTGATCTTAGCTTGCTGTTGGAGGCACAGTAGAGATATATTGATAGCTTAGTGGTCCACAGCTTCTCCTGTGCTCTTCAGGGGCCACTGGAAAATAGACTACCCTCCTCAAGCTCCCTGAATCCCAGGTGCAGCCCTGATCCCCTCCAAAGTCCCCCCACTGTCATAACAGAAGTGCCGTCTACAGCACCTCTCTCCCAACCTCACCTAGAACTTGTACCAAAAAGGTGCCTCAGAAATCCCATGGACCAGCCCTGGAAGTCTAGGCCACAATGCATATCCCTGTTATTCATTAGTTTTGTGGACTCAAGGTTTCATCCATGTGAGATGTACTTGAGTGTCCAAGAGTGAACTTTTTTTAAAAAGTCACTTTTTATAGCAAATGAAGACTTCAAATATCACTTAACAAAAGGCCTCTTTGCAGTTGGGTGGGTGGAACATAGCCACAGTGGGTACCCTGCTTACTTGCTACAAATGGCTTATTTTTACTACAAATTGAATGCAGAAGAGAAGACTTGAGAGATCTCAGCCTCAGAAAGAATTCAAGGAACCTCAGAGCCATCCCCCCGGCCTACCTCAACTATGTACTGTGGAAAGACGTTGTGCTTGGCTCAGCTCCCCTTTGGCTCCCATGTGGCCCTGGTGCGGGCTGGATGGTAACTTGGACTCTCACTGGGCTCCTGTTTTAGATCTTGGAGTAAAGGAGACCAATTCAAGAGTATTTGAGAGTTCAGGGTGTAGAGGAAGAGAATATAGGAAGGGAGGAAAAGGTAGGTTTTCTCTACCTATAACCTACTTAAGATGTTCTCACCTTTTAACCCCCATACATCCCACTCATTTGTACACACATAAACACATACATGCACTCACATACTCACACACATACCACACATACTCACTCATTTGTATACACATAAACATACATATGAATATAAGCACACACTCACTTGTACACACATAAACATACACATGCATGTACACACATACAGGCACACACATATACACACACCACATACATACCACATACACACTCACTTGTATACATACCTTGTACACACATAATCACACATGCAAATACATCTATACATTCACACACACACACACCACATGGACTCACTCACTTGTACAAACATAAACACACATACATACAGATACATAACACACATACACACATGCATATAAACACACACTCATTTGTACACACATAAACACACATACATACACATACATCACACACACACACACACACACACACACACACACACACACACAAACTAGAAAACAGGCGCCTTAGGTTCCTAGGGCAGAGAATACAGGACAAGGCACAAAGTGTGGCTGCTACTAGGTCCTAAGGAGGACCTCAACACTGCACCTGAAACCCCACCATCTTACTGCTTTTATACTGTTGATGGTGAAACTCGACAGGGTCTAGGCAACCCTGACAGATATGCTTGGGGTCAGCCTGTGAGGAAGGGCAAGGTTAAGTTAACTGAATTATGAAGCTGTTCCTTAACTGTAGGCAAGGTTAGCCTGTGGGCTGCAGTCCAGAACTGAATTAAAAAGGAGAAAGTGAGGGGAACGCAAGGATGAGTCTCTCTCTGCCTCTCTGCACCCCAATTATGGACACAGTGTGACTAGCTGCCTCCAGCTCCCACTGCCACAGCCACAACTACCTTCATGATGCAGGACCCCCCTTAAGAGGCAGTTGTCTGGGTATTTCATCACAGCAACAAGACAAGGAACTAATAGTTTGTATCATTGTGATAACCCTACAATGGCTTACCGCCTGTGAAAGGATCCAGCATTTGAGAAAATTAGGAGGCAGGGTGGGAATCAGACCACCTGGGAATGAAGAACAATGTAAGACTGCCGGGTATCCACTTCTGATCATGCCATGCTATCTGGGGTACGGCAGACAGATTCCTACAGGGAAGAAAGACAGCCTCTGAGCGGATTCAGTGTCAAAGGTTCACAATGAACTCTCAAAGTGGAACTAGGGGTAGGATGTATTGAAGTTACTGTTCTTTATTTCAGATAGTCCTTTTGGTTCCTTAGCGATGGCTATGCCATAGTTTGGGACATTCCAAAATTAGGATTTTAAAATCAGATGTAGCCAAGGACGGATGGTGTGGAATGGAAACAGGATTGAGAAATACCCCAGGGACATGAGGATAGCATAAATGAGGTCCTGCTCTTTAGGAAGAACGGAGGCTTTCTCGGTATCTAAAGGAATGACTTCCCAGATCACCATGGACTCCAGTGTTCATGGATGCTGAAGTCCCGTTATGAAATATCACAGTGTTCCCAATGACCTGTACACATCTTCCTACATGCAGTGATACCTCAGCTGTTTATAATACCTAACACAGTAAACAAGTCTATAAATGCTCAACCCAGATGCGAATTTCCTCAAATATTTCCACATATAACTCAAGGTGCTTGCGCACCAGTGTGAGTGCTGGAGAAGCAAAGGCTGGTCTGGACTTGTTTCCTGACCTCCTCAACCCCACACATTGCACAACGGTCTTCTCCGAATCCAAACATTCCCTCCAGGAGGAAGTAGAGGGCATGTAAGACTCAGGAAGCAAACAAACTTCACATATTTGGGAAACTTTCAAGACTCCTGAGGGCTCTGACTCCAAGGTTACAGAAGCCGAGAACAACTGTGGGTGGGGTAGGGTGGGGGACGTTCTGACTGACCAGCAGGATCTCCGCAGAGGCTGAGCTGTAGAAAGGAGATTCTTGGCTGTGCTGGGCTTCCTCAGCTCGCAGGAGTCTTGCCTGTATTAGGGTGGGCTTCTCAGTGACGCTGCTTTTGAGACATCCTGGCTCCTGTAAGTAACCCCCTCGCCCAGATTCTTGTTGGTGAAGAGAATAAAAACTCATTGGTTCCCTACACTGGACTTCTGTGCAGTTGCTGCTTTGGACTATCGTGGGTTCCCTTTCTGACCAGGTGTGGAGGAGGATGCTGTGTTTGGGGATACAAGAGGACTCAGGAAGGCTTCAGGGTAGGAAATAGGAACGAGTGCATGGACAATGACCCAGAGTTAATGAACACCATGCCTCCTGACCACCTCCAAAGGCGGAAGCAGAAAACAGGGCCAAGGAGATTGACATGACCCAGAATTTACAGACACATTAGTTTCTACTGCCAGGAAAATTCAAAGCTTGAATGGAATGCAAAATCGGTTATTACAATTAAATTTTTAGCAATTAAAATATGAACATTTCTAGATTTATATTCCAATATTTGGGTCACATGTTTAAGACTAAAAGGAAAAAGTGGAGACACTAAAAACAAATACAAGAATGAAGAATGGAGAGAGAGGGAGGGAGGGAGGGAGGGAGAGAGAGAGAGAGAGAAAAACAGAGAGAAAGAGAGAAAGAATATGCCCTAGAAGTACAGAAATCAGGGGAAAGAGAGACCCCGGGAGAGGATTCCAAACCTCCAAAGAACCAGGGACAAGACCCCGTGTTGATGAGCATGTTATAGGACACAAAGTGTGGCCTCTGAAGGTTCAGAGACTACACACATGAGCAACCGCTGCACACGTCCTGTACTGTGAACTTGGGGAGATACAAAGTGTGTTCAGCTCTCATCTGGGAGGTGGCCATGCCTGCTCACAGGCCATCAACTTTCCCTAAACCTGATACAAGATTCCCTCTTAGAAAGTTTATCCTGACTCAGGACAAATACTTAAACACAAGGAAAATATATCCCAGTTTTATGATTCTACAAAACTCCAAGTCCTCAGGCTACCTCAGGACCAGTTTGAAAAACTTCCCAAATGCATGGTTTAAAATGGAAGGCACAAGGTGAGGCTGGGGAAGCCGAGAGCAGTTCCCAGCGGTCTGCCCGGATACTGTGACCATAACTGGTTCCTGGAGTGACGAGGCCAAAACCACAGCAGAAGTCACTAGCTGTGAAACAGCTGGGCAAATGAACTGCTTTTCTGAGTAACCCACCTAGCAGGGAGACAGTGTGCATCTTAGAGGTATGTTCTGTTCTGTTCCTCATTGGAGCTTTCTTCTAGTAGCCTGAATCTAAGATATTGCAGGGCCGACCATCAAACCAATGGGATTCAGCAGCACTATGTTAGAGGAAGTGTCAGAAGCCTTGAACATGTCATAGCTTGATCCAACAGCTTCGCTTCTATACATTAACCTCAGGAACCGTTGTGGGTGGGTGCTCACTACTGTGATGTGGACAGTAAGACAGAGGTGGGAATCAAGTCTGGCTCAAACAACAGGATATAATTCCATAAATTATGAAATGCTTGCACAATAGAACACAGAGCACGAAACTACACCATAGGCGGATACATAATGATGAGGGAAGAGCAAGGAACAGGATGCCGTGCGGCAGAGGACAATGATAAGTCTGATGTCTGGCCTCTCAATAGCCTCATATCTACAAATAAAAATAAAGGACGTGGCCACAATTCTAACAATGCTATTCCGAAAGAACTAAGGCTGAAGGCCATTTTTTCTTTCTCCTTTGGGCTTCTCGTGTCATCTGTAATGAACATGAACTGTGTTTGGAACTGGGGTTTTAAGTACAGATTTTGATGGAGGCTGTTTTGTATAAACCCCTCCTCACATTCTGAGGCCAATTAATCTCTAGAAATAACTCAGTAAACGCCTCAGCAACAAAGGGTCTTCTTTTATCTGTTTGGCTTGGAATCTTTGATAGCATGATTTTAATGATGTTGGAGGAACTTTTGGATCTGTGTTTTTCTTTTTGTCCAGATGGTTGTCAGGCTGTGGGTAGGGAAGGGTGACTATCTCTGGCAGTGGTGGCGCTTAATTGGAGGAAGAAGAAAGAGCCATTTGTGGGTCAATGTCCCCCTCTTTCTACCAGTGATGCAATGAGCTTGCAATCAAGTTCAGCATAAAAAACTTCTGGCTATTCACGAGGGACCAGAGAGGCTATCCAGCCTCGAGGAAAGTCGCAGGCAATGCTTTGTAAACAAACCTTCGAAGACTAGTTCAAGGACCTAAGGGTGCTATGTCTACATGCTGACCGCGTTAATGCCTCTGCTCTCTCAGGGACGATCGGCCCCTTGCATCCCAGAATGCTACAACAGGACTGCTACGGCAGAAAGATAAAAGCAGCAAACACTCGGGGTGCCTCCTGCCCTCTAGGATCCACACAGTTAAAAACAACAAATCACTCTGCCGATGACCTGTGCTAAATGTTCTGAATATTACGAAGCCGAGGTGTTCCAGTTCTCTTTAGGTAAGTAACAGAGATCTCCTAAACACGGGGATCAGCAGCAACCGTTTCACTGAGCTCTGGATTCTGTGGCTCAAAACCAGACAGAGCTTAGCAGCCATGGTTTATTTCTGATCCCTAGTGGTCTTGATTTTCAGTGGAATTCTCAGGGGATATCTTCGTGCCTGACTCAATATTGATGTGTGAACTCCCAACAGTGTACCTTCTCAAGGCCTCTCTATTTAGCTAGGATTCTCCTCAATACAGTGGTTGAGTTCCGAGAGGAATATTTATAAGACAGCTCAGAAACAGTGGCACAGCTCAGGGAACCAGTGGTACTCCATGGCCTTGTCCATCCTGGCCCTAAGCCACAAGCCATTTCATCTACTGCCTTCTGTGGGTTAAAGGAGAATCCCAAGGCAAGGTTAGATTTAGCTGGAGGGGTGTTAGAGTCTGTCTTGTTGACAGGTGGCAGAAGCACCTTGTAGAAGAATCACCAAGTGGGGAACATGTGTCTGGTGCATGCTAGACTGACTGGCCACCAAGTCTTCGCTGCCTAATGCTGAAGTTGCAGGCAGGTACTGCCACACTCAGTGTCTTGTTCATGGGCACTAGAGACCCAAACTCAGGTCTGCACACTTGTGCAGCCTGAGCCATCACTGTCCCTCCTTGGGATGCTCATCCAGGCTGGGTTAGCCTGTCATCACCAAACCTTCTGATTTTCAGGAGAAGCCTGCTATCTCCAAGCGTTCCCTCTCCCTTCCCCTCCACCCTCTCTCGTGCTCTGTCATTGGTGACTAACCCCAAACACTCTAAGAGCACACCTGAACCCTTACCTATGGTGTTTCCCCTTGCTAAATCAGAGCAACTATCCCTTCTTCAAGCAGTAGCGCTGTCTTTCGATAAAGAACAGTTTTCAACTTTGGGCACATAAAGTGAGAGAAGAGGTGAGGCATAGGGTATCACCCAGAGAGATTCTACAAGGGGCAAAATGAAGAACCTGATCATTCTGGGCAGAGAAGGAACAGGGTTCTAGAGGAGGGAAGACTCGCAGGGTGGGCAGAGGTCACCTGTGGCTAGGAAGGAGGCCATGCTGTTCTTCTGAAGGAAGGAACAAAGGGGAATTTGGGAGGGCTAGCACAACAGATAGAGCACAGTTAACCAGCCTACACACAAGGCATTGAGGCTATCCCTAAGCCTGAGATGATCCCTCTTGGTGTCATCTTCTGTGTGGCATAGTCTAGAGGGCTCAGGCTAACACTGGGGCAGGGCAGGGGAAGCACAGAAAGCTGTGGAGAGGTCACAGCAGACAGGGTCCTCTGGGGGACCAGAACCAAGGCAGCACGTATGTGTTACTTCAGTATCAGAAGTATTGATGAGATTGGCTTACACACCAGGGATTCACTACAGCTGTTATCTGCACACTGGAGAAGCTGAGACCCCAGCAGCAGCCCAATCTGTGGAACTGGATGCCTCTGCCCTCCCAATATGGTACTAAAACTCTGGATGCTTCCTAGGGAGAGTCTGGTCTTCATCCATGTCGGAAGGCTGAAGAGGCTGCAGTCTGACGCCAGTGAAGACCAGGGGAAGCAACAGGTATACTCACTCAAGAGAAGGAGGCAGGTAGCATCAATGCTTTTGTCTCAGTCTTTACATCTGGCCACCTTCTCTGAGGCTGGGCCTTCCTCCCTTGGTTATTCCTCTCTGGAAACACCCTCACAGACATACCCAGAAGTGTGTCTCCTAGGTAGTTCCAGATCCTATCAGGTTGACAAGCAAGATTCAGCACTGGTGGTGGAGGGTGTTCAAGGGAGGGAGCCGCGGCCAGGAACAGTGGACTGGAAGCTCTCCGGAACTGTCTTGAAGAAATTTGGGAGCATGATTTTGCAAATAGGTGTCCCTTAAGAGCTTTCCTGAAGCTTCTAAGCAGGGGTTAGAGTTCACTTAAGGTGACATGTGCTGCTCCGCCTCAGTGGTAAAGCACTTGTCAGATAGATAGCAAGACGCTGGGTCTAATCCCCAGGGCCAGGCACATAAATAAAATAAACCCTGAAGATGATCTGACACTGGGGATTAGAGCAGAGGAAGGTCGATGGGTGAGCGGGTTGGCTAGTCTTAGTTGTCAATTCGACTACATCAGGAAATTACTAAAGCCCCAAAATAGAGGGACGCACCTGTGAGGGATTTTTACTGAATTCAAAGTGGGAAGATTCACTTCTAATCTGTATCTTTTGGCGTGGGAAGACCTACCTCTAGACTGGGCCATGCCCGCTGCTGACAGCCTATATAAAGACATGGAAGAAGGAAGGAAGCTTTCGCTCTTTGTTCTCACCTTGATGTGAAGTCCATGCCTCCACTGACATTAGAGCCTACTTCTTTGGGATTCTGGTATATACTGGAGACAAGCTGAGACACACAGCCTCCTGGATTGAAAAACTACTGGAGTCTTGGACCTTCTGTTGGTAGATAGCCATTGTTGGACTCTGTTACTCTAGAGAGAACTCTGACCAATACAGTGAGGTATAGGGCTTTGATTCGTAGAACCCAGGTAGAGTTAGACCCTGTTGGAGGCAGGAACAGCTGTGACTGAGTTAAGGGCAAGCATCCACCCATGGCTAGCCAAAGGATGGATCTGTCTTGTCCTGAGAGAGTGTGGGCTTGCACCACTGAGAAACATCAGCATCACCAGGAGATAGATCACAGCATAAGAACATGGCAGGAGACTGGTAACACACAGGAACTCTTCATGTAATGGGAAGGTGGCTTACTCATGTGACATTTAAATTTGGTCTAATCTGGAAGGACCTGGAGGAAAAACAGCCGTGTTTATTCTATAGTCCTATAACAAGCAATGGTCTCCCTCTAGGGCTTTCTTGAAAATACTGTTTTGTCTTGCTTTTTAAAGACGAACGGTTAGAGCCAGACTGTACAAGACACGGATGATTGATGGGGGAGGATATTAGACAGCAGCTATAGATGAACAAAACAGCGTTCAGCACACATGAAGACTCCAACCAGGCTCATCAAGTCCAAGCCATGCCTACGAGACGCTTATGTAAGAACATTCGGGAACTTGTTTAGTTTCTGTGAAATGAGGCATACCTTCCCAAATTTCACTTCCAAAGTTAAATTTGAACCTGGAATAACATTCAATTCCTCACCATGCTATGCATCTGTTGGAAGCAAAGTCAAAACAAATTTTCTATTATACGACAAAAAAATGAGTGTCGGCTCATCTGCTGTTTCTCGTGATCTCTTCATAGCTTCCTCTCTGTTCCCATAACTTAGAATTATTTGCTCACTAAGTGACCGCTGCTTTCTTCTTCTTAATGTCTCCTTCTGGCTTACAATTTATAGATGTGGGAGTCATCTGAGGTTGGGGACCATGGACCAATGGCTAGTCCCTCTTTGGGTCCTTGAGACTCTGGACCTTGAACACAGAGGTCTCTGCCTCATAGACCCCCATAATGTATATTGTTGTTGAGAAAAAAATGCTAAAATCTTAATGGCAAAGTAAACTAAGTCACACAATTTCTTAACTTGGGTTTCAGGAAAACAAATGGTGTCTTCACGCTGCTGTACTCCCTGCGAAAACAATTTCCCCAAATGCTGGAGGCCTAAAATATTTGATTCTTGCTCAGAAATCCCATCCAGTATTTTGACATTGGCACCCTCTCCTCCATGCTGGGCCTTCAGCTCTGCACTGCCTCTCCTCCAGCCTGGCTGGTCCTCATTCCAGATCCCTCTGGGATTGTTTTAACTATATGGGCATAGTTTCAGCTTCGAAAATACTGAAAACTCTTCCAATGCGTTTTTACCAATTACTGAGGTTTGAGTTTTGGAGAACAAATTTCTCAAGTGGGCACCAGGCTAGGGAAGTTCTGGAAAGAGTCACTGTCCTTGTGTATTTGAAATGTTAAGGGCAGAATTGAGGTTGTATCCTTGCCAATCCATTCCCATTTTCTTGATTAGCATCTTCCTTCCCTTAGTTAAACCAAGGCGAGTTCAAAGGGCAGCCTAGTCATCAAGGTCCAGCGAACCAGGCGGGAGCCACGCGCTAACTTAGGCAGCTAAAAGTTTAAACCACCAGACATCATAAAGACGTGGGAATCATCCATTCTGAGTTCATCCATCACACTATAGTGTCTGGGTTGGAGTGTTTTGCTCTGTGGCTACAGGGGAATCCAAACAACATGAGTTAGACATATACTCTCCTGTTACAAGTTTTCACAGTGCTGAGTACAGAAATTAATTCTGCAGCTTTTCAAATCATATACTCATCGTCTCTGGCACACAGTACAAAGATTCCTTGCAGCATAGTCTCCTGTCTGTAACCCATAGGGTTGACTTTGTACAGCCTATAGCAAAAGCTTCGGAGATACGGGTTCCATTCTGTGCCCTCAGGTTTTAATCTGCCTTCAATCTTTCTCCACTGGAGAAAGGAGTTGTGCAATCTTGCAGACAAAACTGATTTTAATTCAATAAAGTGGGGGGAAAAAAGAACAAACATATCGTAGCCCTTGGGGGTCGGGGGAGTGGTGGAGGGAGCTTGTGAAATAATTGTTTTCCATCATCCATGGTGAGAAACCCTCAAGTCTGTTCCGTGGGAAGGGCTGTCTGAAGATGTAGTTTTCCACTTGGGTGAAGCCGGGCTTAGGTGACCATTCATAACTGGGAAAAGGGGTGGGGTAGGTGAAGAGGGGCTGATGAAGAGGCAAGGAAGGCATCACAGGGAGCCATATTAGAAAGGGTTTATGGGTAAAGTGGTAACAATAGGGATGTGAGAAAGGGCTTTAAGAAAGTCTACCTTGACTGGCTGACACCAGTCTTAGTTTTATTTTAGTGGCTTTGACATCATTGTGGTCTTTCAGAGAACGGTGGGGTCTAAAGCTTGCTTTGACACCCTAATCATCTAGTAGTCACTGGAACTTGAGAGATGGTCTCCTTTCTTCTCCTTTGTGTTGGCCCACAATGATGTATCACATCTCAGATCACTTCAACAGTCGTTATCAACCAATTAACTCTCGAAAACCGCAGCACCTTTCCTGTCCATCCATCATTTCTGAAGCAGGTAAAAGAAGAAACTAAGCAATAAACATCAATCCAGTAGGGGATGTCTGCTGCCAGCCCCATCTGGAAGTCGGGCTGACCCATGACGTCAGCATCGGTCTCACCATGATCTGGCTTTGACATTGATCAGCAGGGCATTGTTACTCCCTTATAAAATATGCAACACCATTCCTAGGGAGATGTTTGGCTCCTCTTGTCTTCTGATCTATTGGGTTTTAGCCAGGCATCCAGTTCCCTTTTGCACATCCCTGTTCCAGTCTGATGACACTGCTCATCAATTATGAGCCCTATCCCAGGAAGATGCCTTCTCCCTGATGCCCAGAGAGATGCTCACTTCATGATGTGAGCCTGGCCTTGTGTCTGTGAGACAGTTGCCTTTCGATTCTCAAAGCCAACTTTTGAAGTTCAGGTTCACAGCCGTTTTGACACTTCCTGGTGACATCCCCACCTGATGCTCACAAGACTGCATTTCTGTATAAATCCCCCTAAGTTTTTAGATATTAAATATTACAGAGGTAGACTGCCATCTTCAGTGGTCTGAAGGCACTCCTGCCGTGGGAATAGTGGATTTAGCCTTCCAAGGGATGGAGTCCACAGGAATAGGTTTCCTCCTCAAAAATAAGAATTTTCTGTAACAGTTTTGTGTGGCCCCAAAATGGAATCACTTGCTTCAGGACAGAGAACCCACTTACTGCACCCCACAAAGGCTACCCCAGCAGAGATGTTAAGAGACTGGAAACTGTTCACGTCAGTGCTGAGTAACTGTGTCTCCTACACACAACAGGGAACCTTAAGCTGGGGTCCTGGCCGGGTCCTAAGTAGTCCTCTGTGAAACACAGAACCCCAAAACAAGCTCCTTGCTGTTTTTTCAACTACCCCCATTAGAAGAGTCTACAGTTTATGGTTTTATTTTTAGTCTTGAATTCTAGGTGTTTTTTTTAAAAAAAATATGATTTGATTTTCTGCTTTCTGAAATTGAAAGTTATAGTAAAATAAAAAGAAAAATTTATATTTCCGAGTTTCCACAGTTTAGATTATCATACTAATTTCTAATTGTAACAAGTTTAAGAAGGAAAGAGAAGACAGAGAGGGAAAGAGGAAGCCAAATGAAATCAGTGAAGTGGAGGGAAGGCGGCAGGGAGGGAAAGAAAGATGGAGGGAGGCCAGGAGAGGCAATGACTCTGTATTTTAAACAACACTTCTGTGCTCATCCCTCTCCTGCAGCCTGAGACTGAAATAAGCATGTATGCCTTTATCCCTTAAACATCTACTTCTCCAAGAGACATGTGCACCCTTAGATTATCCCCAGGGGGAAAGAGATGGGGAAAGATTGGTCAGTGGTTCCAAGTCATAGTTAGACATGAGTCAGAAGCCCAGGTGCTGTTGCACAGTAGGTCTCAAAATGCTGAAAGGAATCTTCATCATTAAGAAATAATACAGGGAACCCGAAAGATGGCTCAGCGGGTCAGGGCTCTAACTGGCAAGCCTGACAAGCTAGAATTCCAAAGTACTTTATCTATATATCCCATCAATTTCCATTTTGCCTTAATATTCTATTTTTTTTTTTTTTACATTTAGTGGTGTCCGTGTCCGTGTCCGTGTCCGCGTGTGTGTGTGTGTGTGTGTGTGTGTGTGTGTGTTTGTGCCTGAGTGCCTGCATGCGTGCATGCATGCATGTGGACACACTCACATGTATGGAGACCAGACAATAACTTGTGGGAGTCAACTGTCTCCTTCCACATCGTGGATCCTGCAGACTGAACTCCAGTGGTCAAGCTTGGTGGCAAGCACTTTGATTTGCTGAACTAACTTGTCAACCTGGGTTTCTAAGATGGATTTGTGTTTAGCCAACCCTGGTGTACCTTCTGTAATGCCTGAAAGACTGAAGCAGGAGAATCATGAATTTGAGGCCAGCCTAGGCTGCATGGAAAGGCCTTGTCTCAAAAAAAAAAAAAAAATAGTGTTGATATGTCAAGGTTATTTACATTTAAATTATGTGTGTTATATGTATGTATGTATAGTTAAGTTCATCATTAGTTAAATGGCATGTTAAAAATTATTTCTAAATCAAGAGATTTTCCTGCTATAGTCTTCCAGCTTTTCAGAATTGAGCTCTGACAGTATATATGTACAAGACCCTTCTACCTCAGGAGACTAACCAGTGTGTATCTACAGCTCAGTCCCTAGCAAATAAAGGAGGCTTCAACTTCCCAGGCTCCCTCACCTTTCTCCCAAGATGTCACAAGCAAACTCAGGCTCACAGAACAATCAAGCTGTTTCCCAAGGACCTCACTGCAACTGGGTAACATGGCTGCTTAATCAACTCAGTACAGGAAGAGGGAATCAACCCTACCCCAAG
>NC_034601.1:83237104-83282977 GCF_900095145.1 Mus pahari | reverse complement strand
TCCCCCCACCCCGTTCCTTTCATTTGCCTGTCTTGAAGGCAAGCATCTTTTGTTCGGATTTCCTCTTCTGGTAATTAATTGTTTTCTCCTCTCAGACTTTTCATGTGTCAGAACACTAATTCATAGTCAATTGAATATGTCTCCCGTTCTGTTAACTTTTAATTTTGTTTTTGCCAAAGGAAGATTTATGTTTTCTGTGAAGACTGTTACATTGTAAAATATTTGAGCACACCCTTTACTGTTTAAATGGCCCTTCACATCGCCATTTGATGCCTCTTTTTGCCCTCTTCTGTATATCCCGGTAGAAGCATCCTTACTGTCTTTAACATTCTGCAAGTGTGAACTTCTGCTTACGCTGACAGGTGAGGTACAGGGCATATGGAGGGAGGTACGGTTCCCATATCACTGACCCTTCTCCTTCCCGGGCTCTCCCACCTCCCATGACTCTAAAGAGGCTTCTTCCCACCGTTGCTCCACCAACAGGAACGACGGCTCCATCTTGCATCCATTTCCTATGGCTGCCCTGACAGATTTCCACAGATGGAATTGCTTCAGCACTGTACACATCTTGTGATATAATTCTGGGCATGAGAAAGTCCACCTTGGGATGCAGGGCAGTCAGTGTTCCTTCTGGAGACCCCAGCAGAGAATCAGTTTCCTTGCCTTTACCATCTGGACTGCATCCTGGCTTCCACCTCCACAGTGCCATCTTCTCTGCCACCCCACGGACACCAACCATAGCGAGATCTGCAGCAGGACAGGAGCTATACGTAAGGTCGCGCCTGCAGGTTCCCAGGAGAGGACTGGACCGCTTAGTGACCCTTTGTTCCTCCTCTCAGCTGTGAAAACTGCTCAATAAAACACATTTCAAGGGAATTAATGTCATTATGTTCAAAGGCAGAGAATTCAGAAAGAGTGGAGGCGCTGAAAGACTCCTTGAGTTTTAACTCAACAAAAGACCTTTCAAATTAATGCCTTAAAACCAATTATTAGTACCAGAAGTTTTTTTTTTTAATGGCCTTTTAAGTTCCTGTTAAAGTTAAAGGTGTTGTTCTGTTCTTTTCTTCTTTTCTTTCCTTTTTCTCTTTCTTTCTCTTTTTCTCTTTCTTTCTCTTTTTCTCTCTCCTTCTCTCTCACTCTCCTTCTCTCTCTCTCTCTCTCTCTCTCTCTCTCTCTCTCTCTCTCTCTCTCTCTGTCTGGTTTGAGCCTGTGCTGAGTTTTTTTTTTTTTTTTCCACTTCCAGTTGAATTTAATTGCCAATGTGCCAATGGACCTGTTTCCACTTAGGCACTCTACCCCTGTGTAGCCTCCAGGCAGAAGTGTCCCCAGAGGCTGCAATGCCCTTCTATCCCCATTTCTCAGCAGCTTATGCAACAGCAGGAAACGGGGGTCCAACCCAGGAAGGCGGAGCCGGTGGGGACAAAGGGACACCATTCTTAGAGTCTAACTCCATCCATCTTCTGTTGTTGACTCTCTCATGGAGCCACTGACAGCACACTCTAGTCACCAAAGACCTCCAGTGACATATGGAGGGAGTGGGTGTCATAGACCAGCAGCAGCAAATTACAACCTGCCTTGGACAGTGGCGATATGTGGGCAGGGGAAAGCCACCTGCAGACAGACCCAGATGAGCACATGTGAATTTGCCAGAAACCATACTGGGAGTTTCACGTGGTGCTGGGCTCCTGCTGGCACAGCTGAGTGATGGAGGAGGGGTGACAGTACTGAAGAGCTGCTTTCTTCCCAGCGGTGCCTGAGTTAGTAGAGTGAACTCCACAAGCCTGAGAGAGGCAGTGTGTTTATCGGCAGCTACTACTTGTTCTTCCATCATGGTGAGCTGCCTCAATCATCTGTGTGCATGCAGAACAGACAAGAAGTACAAATTCACACACACACACACACACACACACACACACCAACTGTTCCTGTGTATTCTGGCTATACGTGCACCACTCTACATCTGCCAATCTCTCTATACCTCTGCATCTGCATATGTTAGTGTGCATCTATAGGTAGAGTCTACTTTTCACAAAGAATCAAGAGGTGTCAGAAATACGATCTCTCAACTTCCTTCATAGCCTCTTCCCTTCCCTTCTCTTCCCTTCCTCTCCCTGATTCCACTTTCCTCCTTCCTTCTCCTCTTCTTTCTGCTCTTTATCTATATGTGTATGTCTATGTATGTGTACACATGTATGTATGTGCGTGCATGTGTGTACCATATGCATGCATTCTTATGCCCTCACCCTTTCTCTTCCCTGCTTCCTCCCTTTGTCTTTCCCTCCCTCCCTCCCTCCCTCCCTCCCTCCTTCCCTTCCTCCCTTCTTCCCTTTCCTCTCTCCCTACTCCCCCCTTCAAGAGAAACACCAAGTATGTTGGATACCTTAAATTCACCAACTTCCTGTCTGAGCCTCCACGTGCTCGGTATAGGTGAATACCTCCCGACCTGGCTTCTCAGCTTTTTAGAGGTTTCTGAGGTACAGGCATTTGCCCAGCCAACTCCTACCTCAGCTGCTGTGCACTAATCACTAGACACCCACCCCATCCCACCTCACCGCACCCCCACTTCCCACTCCACAGTGGTGGTGATGTCCCAGGTCTCTACTTCATTCCTCCTTCCCAAGCCCCAGATGACAATGCTCCTGTCTCTGTCACCCTAGGACCTTTCCAGAAAGCCAGAGACATGAGTGGGGCAGGTGCTTTCTTAAGGCCCTGGAATATCTTTTTTTCCAGTTGATGACAGCTACTCCAGTGGTGTCAATACAGCCTCATTACAATTGGCAAGCTTTTTAAAATCAATAAACTTAAATTTTGTTTAAATTAATAAACTTTTAAATAACAATCTTAGATTCACACAGAAACATGAAGTAGAAAGTACTGTGAATATTGTACTTCTATGCCCTCCTCCTGAGATGTGCATGCATGCCTTTCAACACTCCAAACTGCTGTGCTTGTTCCAACCAATGAACCTACACTGACAGATATTATCATCCAAATACACATGGGTTCATTCATACTGTTGTGCATTCTGTCTAGACAGACACGATGTAGCCAGTGTTGCAGCGACCTGTGGAGTGGTGGCACGACCTTAAAAACCTTCCACACATGCCCTTCTCCCCCTCTCTCTAGCTGGTATCTATTGGTCCTTCTCCTGCTTCCACACTTGGGTGTTCTCCCAAGAGTCATGGTTAGAGTTACATAGTAGGTAGCCTTTATGGACTGACTCTACCCCCACCGCCACCCCAATTGATGAGTGTGTAGAACGCCTCCATGCTGTTTTGTGTTTTGATAGTGCACTCCCTCACCTGTGAAGGACACTCCAGTGTCTGGGTGGAGGACCAGCCTATATTTAGCCATTCACCTACTGGGTTGCTTCTAAGACTTAGAAACTATGAACAAGGTTTCATTATGTTGGTTTTTGCATGGACATAGCTCTCAGCTCTGTTCAGTGAGTGCTTAGAAGTACAATTGCTAGGTTGTAAGGTAAAATATATTTAGTTTTCCGAGAAACTGCCAAACTGTTCAGACCATCTAAATTTAGCACCTGCCTAGCTTCATTTTCTCAACACTGTTATTAATGTGCAGTAATACACAGTAGGCGCTTGAAACCCTCCCGGGTTGACACTTTAGATTTTCCCAGAATTCTTCAACTCAAGAATGTGGAAAGTTTTTACCAGCTCCTGGAGTCTTCCCAGCATACCACAGCCTAACTGCCCTTTTAGCCGTCACAAAGTGTGGTGCTTTTAACTGACAACTGTTTCTCACACATTTGAAAAATATTTGTCTTTAATTCCAAAGGATTCACTTTTACAATCAGGGAGAGAAGTCAACACATCATATTAAGATTAAGAGACTGGAGACAGGCCAGGCACACTTGAAGTCAGACCATGTGCTCCTTAGTCACGCTTCCTGACATGTCTGTATCAATGTCCCAGTGAATAGAGGGCTTCCCAACCCCAGGAGGAGACCCAGACATGTGAGTAGGCCCATACAAACTGGGTAGTAACTTTCTAATGAGACCCTAAGGCACAGATTTGTATTATTAGTGCCAGAGCATGTCATCAGTGGGTTGTCCTAAGGACCCAAATAACAGGAGCATAACATGAGGACAGCAGGAATGCTGGGAACAACAGAGACACCACAGATCCATTCATGTAAAAGGGAATGAGTCGGAACTCTAGTGGCCTCGCTAGTCAGACAATGAAGTAGCCTGTTAGCGTCCCCTGTGATATGATGGCACCATTCCCAACTAGCACTAAAGTTGATTGCAATCATTAAAAAAACAAAAAAACTTTTAACTACAGCTGAGCTGACATTAAAAGAGAAAAATCCTGGGGGCACCTGGAGAAATGGCTCAGCAATAAAAGAGTATGTCCTATTCTTCCAGAGAATCTGAGGTCAGTTCCCCCCACCACACACACACACACACACACACACACACACACACACGCACACGCACACGCACACGCACACACATACGCACACACACACGCACACACATACACACGCACATACACACGCACATACACATGCACACACACACGCACACACACGCACACACACGCGCGCACACACACACACGGGGAGGCTCTCAACTGCCTATTATTAGAGATGGTAATGTCCAAAGGGTCAGGGCTATGTCTTGGTGGTACAGGTCTCTATGAGTCATCCAGGCACCAGGGACAGACAGGGCAGAGGATGAACGGAAGACCTCCTGTGCAAAGCCCAAACTACCACAGACAATGCCCAAGAAACAGTATCTGCCCCTTGGAGGGACCAGCAAGGAGATGTATATGGGAGACTTTCAGAAGCCCTGACCTAACACACTGTCAGGGCAGAATTTCAGATAGATAATAGAAACTGCATGGGAAAGGTTAACATTTAAAGAGATGACAAGCCGGGCGTGGTGGCTCATGCCTTTAATCCTAGCACTCGGGAGGCAGAGGCAGGCTATTACTGAGTTCGAGGCCAGCCTGGTCTACAAAGTGAGTTCCAGGACAGCCAGGGCTATACAGAGAAACCCTGTCTCGAAAAACCAAATAAATAAATAAATAAATAAATAAATAAATAAATAAATAAAATAAAATAAAAATAAAGAGATGACAAGGGGGATGGAGAGATGGCTCAGGGGTTAAATGCACTGTCTGCTCTTCCAGGAGATCCTGGTTCAAATCCCAGCACCCACATGGCAGCTCACAACTGTATGTAACTCCAGTTCCAAGGAATCTGATGCCCTCTTCTGACCTCCACACACGTGGTGCACAGACACACATGCAGGCAAAACATTCATATAATAAAATAAAAGTATATACATCTCAAAAAAGTTAAACAAGAGAAAACAACCATAAATCGCCAAACCAGAGACATCCATCCATCCATCACCAGATACAGAAAACCAGAATTGAACCAAGACCAGTGCCATCCATTTATCACCACCTACAACGAGCCCAAAGAGCACTAAGTTACAAGAACAAAGAACTCTGAGTTGAGAATGACCGGCCTTCCGGGGCCCAAAGCCTGCTACAACTAGAAACCACAAGATTGGCTAATGTATGACCTGAGTCTCCTAATTACATACTTTTGGGAATACTGTCCCTGAAAATCACCCAGTAAGCCATAAAACAATACCACAGGCATGGGTATGTGAACACTTGGTTCTTAGTTAATAGTCTGTTTGTGGAGGTTATAGAACCTTTAGATGGTAGAGCTTTGCTGTCAGAAATCCACAACAAGGGTCGAGCTTTGAGAGTGTATAGCTCTGTCTCATTTCCCTCTTCCTCTCTCTGATCCTTGTGTGGTTGAGACACAACCTCAGCTTTCCACACTGTCTGTCTTCCGCCATGTGTTCATTACCATTATGGACTCATAAGTCAAAGTAAATTTCCTTAAGTTGCTTTTGGTCATGGCATTTCAACTGATGCAGATGTCATCTTCCTATTATCCCAGCATCTCCAGCTGCCAGCAACAGAACATGCCACAGCAGACAACATGTGCTCAAGATTGATTTGTTGCAGTTTTCCCAAGAGTCCTGATCAATCACCATTCCCAAGCTTGACAAAACTCAGCCGCTATGGAGAGGAATGCTGGGAATTCACCAAGCTTTTCACCTAAAATTTCAAAATAGCACAAATGTTGAACCACCAGGGGGACAGTGGGTTTTATAATCTGAAAGCCCACAAAATGGCCACAGCAATTGCATCTGCATGGTTTACAGGCAAGAAGTCCTCAAGTTGATTTGAGTGAGAAGTAAAATAAACAGTCGGGGTTCTCCTGCCACTCGCCGAGATACTTAAGCATGTAAGAGACTTGTGCTGGAAACCACACTCTTGTTCCCTCCTAGTGCTCAGCCGTTCCCTCGGAGCTATATCTGGTAGGTATTATTGTAATACCGCTATGAGTATTTGTTTAAAGTTCACCACACGTTTATGAAGACCAGATTTGGATCCCCACGGAAATCTTGGACAAGGAGGTCGAGAAAAGTAAGTGTCATAAGCGAAGCTCACAGAGGAGGAAGAATGTGAAGGGAAGAGGAAATAGAACCCAGAACCCAGAACACTGAGCCAAGGGCAGGAAAGCCATGGGTCTCTGCTCAGGGACTCTGTGCAGTGGGCATGAAACCCGAGTCTAGGAAGGTGACCCTGAACACATATTAAGCTAAAGCAGATCCAACAGCTTCCAGAGATGCGGTATAGGGTCAGTGCCGAGTCAGAGATGGGGAAGGTCCATGTGGGAAGCAGGAGCAGGAGGAGCAGCGTAGGAAAGTAGAGTCTCCTTACCCAGGGTCTTTGCAGGCAGCAACTTGGACTGGTTCTGAGGGCCACTAATACCTGGAGGTGACCTGTCCCGGGAGACTGGACGCTGTCCTTATTAACTAAATCCACTCTCTGTGGTTCTTCAGGAAACTCTGACCATCATGATCATAACTCTGGATCCCCCCAGTTATCATTCCAGCACCGATACATCCTCACGGCAATAGATGAAGACATCCAGAGAAAGAGCAGACTGGAGCGCCTCCCACTGGGACAGATCTGTCAGCAGACATCCTATAGACAGGGTCACCAGAGACTGGGCAACTCAGTTCTGTTTGCTTATTCCTTGGGAGGTGGGATACAGACTGGCAAGGGTCAATGCTCTCATCCTGGCTGGATGTTAGAATAATTGAAGGAACTTAGAAATGATTGCTATCTTCTGGCTATATGTCCGAGACTCTGACCCAGTTGCTCTGCAGAGAGCCACTGGCACCTTTAAAGCAGTGTCTATATAATTTCCAGGCCAAGCTCCAGCTAGGTTTAGGGACCTGGGAAGATAAAATGAGCAACGACTTCCACACACATCTACCTGTGTCTCTCTTTGTATTTCAGGAATAGGTAGCTAACAGTGTTTGGGGTTTTATTCATACTATGTCTTTAAAAAATAGTAACCCTCGAGTTTGGTTTCTGAGTTCCCACTGTAGCACTTTCAAGCATTGATTTCCCAAGTTTTCTATTTATTTAGCAAGGACTAGTCACTTACCACACAATGTGCAGTTCTCCAAGGGAGAGTTACCAAGTGACAGGCAGTGACAATCATGGGAAGAGGTTGATGACAGCCCACTCAGGGACATGAGCTGTCATCTGCTCATAGCTGTGTGGAAGGCTCTGTGTGATCCCACTCTCAAGGTAGTGGTAGTGTCTCCTCTGGGACCACAGGACAGGCAGCATGGGACACCATCAGAAACATCCTGTCAGGGATCCAAGACACAGATTCCTGAACCTACTGTTGGCACAAGTGTTCAAAGGTGTCTACACCCAGATTCTAGGAATCCACCAACGTGTCACCATAGAAGTAGGATTTCATCGATGCGATTTCATGATGGCGATTGAGAAAGAGTGATTTCTAGGGCAGTCCATCTGCATCCCACAAATCCACAAGGTATAAGATCGAGGGAGGGAGATACTGCAGGAGGGAGGGGATGGCAGCAGAACCTGGAGCCACCGCCCAGTGGCCCCGGGAATGTGGCTGGTTGAGAATATGTTCTCCCAGTAACTCACCTCTGCCTCGACTTTAGCCCAGTGACGCTGGTTTCAGTCTCTGACACCCAGGACTGTGAGTCAACACTGCCATGCTGGTTTCAAGTACTAAGTTTTCAGGGTGTTGTAGCAACAACTGAAGACTAATATACTCTAGAGTCTGTTGGCATTTTGTCTAGGCTCTGCCCCAGTTACCGGGCAACAGCCAGGTGTGCCTGACTCACTATAAAAGGGGCTGCTTGCCCCCTCCTCTCTTTCTTGCTCTCCCTCTGTCCTCTTGCCCCTTACCCCATCTCTCCCCATTCCCTTCCTCCTTCTCTCTCCATGTACTCATGGCCAGCCTCTACTCCTCTATCCACACCCCCCTGCCTTTCTCTGTCTCTACTCTCTCAACTCCTCTCCCCATATAGCATAGTATAGAATAAACTCTATACTATACTATACTATACTATACTATACTATACTATACTATACTATACCATACCATACCATACCATACCATACTGTTGTGTGCTGGTCCCTCGGGGGGGAAGGGATGCCTTAGCATGGACCCTCAGAGACACCCCTTTCCCCCCACACCTGACTGCATATCCACCATATTCCTTCCCTCTTTGTTATAAAATGCAACACCATCACCGCGTCCATTTTTTCTTACACTCTGGTATTTCCTCTATGATATGTCACCATCATTTGGTGAAGGGGCCAAGAAGATATGTGGTCACCTGCTTGGAAAACTTGTCATCCACCTACCATGGAAGATGCAGTGTTAAAGAATGACATTGGAAGTTTTTAACAAGAACCTTTCTGGTGTGCTTTTCTCTTTTTCCAATTTTGGGTGTATGTTGTACATGGGTGTGCATGTGTAATTTTGCATGTGCTGGGATGTATGTGAAGGTGTGTGGTACATGTGGAGGCCTGTAGTTAGTGTTGGCAATCACTGATGGCTCTTCTGCCTTACTCATTAGGGCAGGTTCTCTCAATCAAGTCCAGAGCTCACAGATTGACTAGGCTTGCCAGCCAGTTTGCTCTGGAGACTCCTGACCTCCACCACCTCCAGAGGTTACAGTTACAGCAGCTTCCCATGCCCACCCAGCATTGATGCTGTTCCTGAGAATCAGAACCCTGATCCTCAGGCTGGCACGGGGAGTTCCTTAACCATGGACCCATCGCCCAGCCTCTGAGCCTCAGCTGTAAACTTTGGAAAGCAGCAAATGTCTGGTATAAAGATGTGGTCCTGCTGGTTATTGCAGCTAAAAATTTTACTGAGTGAGAGAGAGAGAGAGAGAGAGAGAGAGAGAGAGAGAGAGAGAGAGAGAGAGAGAGAGAGAGGAAGGACGGAGGGAGGGAGGGAGGGAGGGAGGGAGGGAGGGAGGAGATTCCACTGGAGGATTATGTCTGTCTGTCCTCAGTGATCAGCATGTTCATTACAGTCTGTCCCACCCTCCACAATGTCATTGTAAGTAAAATTAGATTAGTGAGGTTCTCTTCTCTAGTTAGTAAATTCTCTCACAACCGAGTCAGAGAACATCAAAACTTTTAAATAATTTCAGTAAATAGATTTGAAGCTCTTTGAAATACTTTTTCGTAAATTTTTGAACAGTTTGATTTTTTTCCCGTTGCCTAATCTTTTAACACACAGATGATGATGACTGGCAAGTGACATAATTCTCTACCAAGGGACACAGTCAAGACAACATTCCCAACCAGCTACTTGCAATACACTTTCTCTGAGCCCTGACTTATTCCTGAGGACTCAAAAGTTCAAAAATGACCTGTTTCTTTCTAGGATCTGGGGTTGTGACTATGCATTGCCTCAAAACCATTCTCCTGAGGCTGGAGAGATGTGTCAGTAGTTAAGAGGGATTGTTGCTCGATCATGAGGACGACAGTTGAATCCCGGCCACCCATGTCTGGCAGCTCACAAATGCCTGTAACTCTAGCTTTAAGGATCCTGGCCTCCATAATTGCTTACACATATATGTGCACACATGCATGCATGCAGGCACACACACACACACACACACACACACACACACACGTGATCGCCTGACTCGCCAGCAAGAAAGATGCGCCACAATAGGATTCTTCTGCAGACGTTTATAACGGGTTTGATTGCTGAAGCGAAAAGACCCCGAACCCGAAAACTGGTGCTGCTTAAATAGGCCTAAGAGGGATGTGTCACTCCATGATTGGTGCTCACTATATACCCTCATTTGCATGCTCCGGGCTTGAGCTGTGACTCATCATCTGTGCTGTTTGAGCATGTGCACAACAGTTGTCAGTTAGTTGGCCTAACTGACAACAAGCCCCTTCGGGTTCAGGTGCCATCTTGTAATGGCGAATGTGGCTTCCCCCCCCCCCCCACACACCTTAAAAATATCCCCAAGCTAACGGCCGGCCAGTGATGGTCACATACCACAGAAAGTCTGTGAATTTGTAATACTAATCATGTCATTGTCAAAGGAATTAGATCCCTGGTCTCTAAGAGTAATCCTTTTAAGTAACTTTGGATGGACATGCAGAAGATGCCAGTGGGAAACACATCCTTTCCAATGGTATCTCCTTCCATTTCGGAAGACTTCAAAGACTTGCGCATGCTCACAGCTTCTTTTGACTCTGCTTTGTTACTTCATGTTGTTCTGAAAATTTGATTCATTGCTGTCATTCTCTGGAAGTTTGTACCCTCCAGTGACAGCTTTATAACAGCATTTTTGCCCATGGAGGGGGCAGTGAATAAAAGCCACCTTTCGTCCTACCTCTGTGGGGTGACCAGGGATTCACTCTGAATACTCTGGTCAAATTCACTGCAGCATTGTGGGTGACACAAACATTTTCCCAGTGAAACTCTATTCTTGTTACAAAGATCAATCAACAGTGGCAATACCTTCTCCAGGACATCTCTCTTATGGTGGGGGGAGGGGGCTCACAATCATTCTGTTCCTGAGCAGAAGTGGCAGGTCCTGTAAACTGAGCCATGTTAGGAGCCCATGACTCTCGACTGCTCTGTGATGTGTTCAAGGCATCTTCTAGCAGGATTTGCTGACAAAGGCTACATCTCAGCAGTTTGTGTTCCGGTCATTATTTCCCAGCCTTTGTCACCACAATGTGAACAACAAGGCTTTTGTCTGTGGTCTGTAGCTGTTTCCATTCACTGTTAAATAAGAAACCTCAACAGGGGTTCCAGACACTTATCATCAAGTTTATAACAAGTTATGTAAAAGCACTGGGCTGAGACAGCATTCAAAAATTATAAACAATTATCCTTATGTTCTAAAGAACATGGTTTTAAACATTTTACAGATCAAATTGGCTTCGAATCACATTGGTAATACAAGTAGCAGCATGCATTAAGCCCGAGGTTCATTGCACAGAATATAAATTTATGTTTCAAGCAGTTCCTTTGGTCATTTGAGGTTTTTTTGGCAACTTGCTGTTGAGTGTATCAGTCACCATTGTCTTGCTTCACGATATGGGCAGCAGCAAAGAGAAGGACCATCATCTTGACTTTCCAATGGTTCATAAATTTTGTTGTTGATATTGCTTATAACAACCACACCTCTAGAGCATTATTGAAAGCTATGTTTCCACTTTGTGGAAGTCGATGTTGACCATACAAACCAATCACCCACATAACTAAGTTCACATGTTCTGTAATTTGTCATAACTCGATGAGTGCAAACAGTTGTGAATGAGCAACCCTGTGGACATTCCATGGATAACTCAGGGGCAGGTGAGATGCCACCAACTGTTATGAGGACTGAATGTCTGTCAGTGTCAGGTCACAGGCAGATACCAACTGCACAGAGTTTCCCTAATTCTTTGTATTATCGTATTGTACTGTATTGTACTGTACTGTATTGTATTGTGTTGTACTGTACTGTACTATACTGTATTGCATTGTACTGTGTTGTACTGTACTGTATTGTACTGTACTGTGCTATACTGTACTGTATTGTACTGTACTGTGCTATACTGTACTGTATTGTACTGTACTGTACTATACTGTATTGTATTGTACTGTATTGTATTGTACTCTACTGTACTGTTTGTTTGCAGTGTTAGACATTCAGCCTAGGACCTCACACAGTCTGGGAAAGTGAACTACCACTGAGCTATGTCCATAGCCCTTGGTTGTTCAAAACAATATTCTAATATAGCTTTCCTCTCACCACTGGACAGCATCCGGTACTTTTAGGGCTGCATAGTTTCCATGGAGATGACAATCACTTTCCTAGCATACTCCCCTAATAAATACACTGCAGTATATTTATCTGTGACTGTATCTATTTCCAAATGCAAGCTGGTTAGCTGTTCTTCAAACCATTTCTTCTTTCTACAACACAAGGTGTACATTTCTTACTCTGCTTTCACCTCCAAAGGCTACAGACTACACTCTCACTGATGGAATATGCCCCTTCTATGTGTGACCAGAAAATTCTCCTCACCATCCTCCGTTTCCACGAGTGCAGTATGAACATCAGTCAGAGCTGGAAGTAAAATGCTGGTGCTGGCACTGCTGGGAGGCAGGGACTACGTCTTTGGGACCACTCCTGAACTAAGAAATCAGCCTGTGCTGTGTGACACCAATCCTTGGGTGGTTTGTAATAGCATTCAATGCTACCCTTAATTAGCACACTTTCCTTACGCAAGGCATCTATGGCTGGAGGTCTGCAAAAATAGACACATTCCTGACTCCAAGAGTATATGTGACAGGCATGCAGATAATTGTGGTGTTTTGGATCAGCCCACGCTAAGTGTAATGGCAGTTTCAAGTGGATAATTGCCCCAATTAGTATGATAACAAAAGACAAGGAGGGGAAGAAATTTCATTAGAGATAAGAAGGGGCCATCTCTCGAGGGAGAGAAATAAGCTTCCTGTTTGAACTAGAACTTCGAATACTGAGACAAAGCGTTAGAACTTGATACTTGAAGAGCCACAGACAGGAGCCACATGGAGGAAGATGGAGAGTCCGGATGATAATTTAGAAAGAACCCTCTGGTAACGGGAAGAAGGAGGGTGGAGCCCAGGTGGGCCAGTGTTTGTGGGGTTAATTTGAGGACAATGGCAGTGCCCCAGATGTTTTGGTTCAAAGTTCAAGCTCCAGGGTCAGCTGACCTCTTGTGATCCTTGCCCATCTTGGGTGAGTCACTTTACTGAGGCTCAGTTTCCCCATGTGTGTGAGGTGGAGAGTAACAGAAGGTGCCTCTTACAATTGACATGTAAAGTTTATGCAAGGCACGCACACTGCACCTGGAACACAGGAAACATACATGTTTACGTGAACACGATGTGTCCCAGTGTGAGACAATAAAGATGTGATCTGGGCTTGGCTCTGGGATAGTAAAGAAGAGGGTAGATTGATATGTGCTCATATCAACCAATAATGTGTGAGTGTGGTCTTGGTGACTTAGAACATTCTGCTGCATGTAAGATAGAGGGTGGTTTTGAGATGTAAACATAATAGCATTTACCTAAAAAAAAAACAAAAAAAACAAAACCCACTTCTATGTGTTATCAATGTTTTGCCTACAGGTATATCTATGAATCATGTTAGTACCTGTATGTTTATTTACCATGGGGAGTAGGAGAGGCCATCGGGTCCTCTGGAACTGGAGTTACAGATGGTTGTGAGTCACCATATGGGTGCTTCTCCCTGGGTCCTCTGGAAGAGTAGCAAGTGTTCTTAACCACTGAGCCATCTCTCCAGCCTCCAATAAAATAGCATTTTTCAACAAGCAAGTTCAAGGTGTTAAGATAAAGCCAGAGAGAAGGGGGAAGTCAAGGTAGAGGATCCCAAGAAGTTGAATAAACTGTTGAGCAAGGACATGACCCCAAGATACAGAACAGCATCTTGCCTGAGATAAAGATACACAACCCACTCTACCTCTTAGACAAAAGAGAATGCAAAGAAAAAGGAAACATCTAGAAAAACTATGATATACAAGTCATACAAGCTGGGATGTTGCTAGTTGAACTGGATTGAGAATCACCTAGGAGACACACCTCTGGGTATGTCCATGAAGGTCTTTCTGGACTGAAGAGCAAAGATCACTGTGAATGTGGATGGCACAGTCCCTTAGTTAAAGCACCAGACTGAATGAAGTGGGAACCAGAGAAAACCTCTAGAACATAAGCATTACTGCATCCTGCTCTACCCAGATGTAAACAAGCGGCCTCGCACTCTTGCCGCCATGCCTGAGAGCCCCGCCCACAGCCACTCCTTGGGAGCTCCGCCCTCCACTACTCCTTGAAAGCCATGCCCACTATCTAGTCTTCCTTACTACGTACCTTCACACCACCAGCTAAAATAAATGCTTCCTCCTTTACGCTGCTTCTTTGGGGGTTATCTTGTCACAGCAGTGGGAAAGGTAAATCACACACAGACAGCTTACACAGCTTTGAAAAGATGGTGACATGGATTGGAAGTTAACTTCATCCTTGGACAATGAGATTGGCCATGCCTAGCGATGGATACTCTTGAAGTGGCCTAAAATGACTGCTGAGGCAAAGAAAGTTTCAGCCAACGTTGATCTTGAGCAACTCAATTTGGAAACTCGGAAGTCTGAGGACTCCCAGCAGGATGGCAACCCACCAGCAGGCTGCGGCCTCCTGAGAACCTTCCTAATGAAGTGAGGCCTTGGTCATTTTCCCTGGTGGAGGTAATTGTATGTGACATTTCTTTGAATCATTTATTTATAATTTTTTCTCCCTTTTAGCATAAGAAATTAAACAGATGGAAAAAACACATTTAAAGGCTTTTCTTATTACTGCTGGCAGCCTTTGGCTCCAGACAACTGGTTAGCCTCTTTGTCTGGCGAGCAATAATGCCTGGAAGTGTTTATGCTGCCTTCAGGCACACAGAGTAGCAAGGACCACATCTCCCCCACTCGTACCCTCCACCAACGTTTTCTTCCAACCCTTAGTACAAAGATGTCTTATTGAGGCCCTGGACCCCACTCAGAAGTCTTTGGGTTAATTTAATTCCTCTTTGTTGACATGGAGAGTGTACTGAATCATGTCTCTATCCACAGATTGTGACAAGAATCCAGAGTCCCTTGTTAGCCGGTTGGGCTTGGGTGAGAACATCCATAGCAGGGGACATGGCTAGGGACATGAGCAGCTGGAGAAAGGACAGAGAGGAGGAGGTGGGGCCATACAAAGGGAGGCCATTTCTTCCTCTTGGAAGAACTTCTAGAGGAGACAACACATGAGACCAGCATCTTTACAGGTGAGAGATCCAGGAAGAGGGACCCGGGAACCCTGTAGGGGGACAGACGCTTCCTGTGACTCCCAAGAGAGTCATCCCCCTCAAACCCTCAGCCTGATGGAGGCCCAGGACATCCACCATTAGACAGCATCTTCTGGGCATGGTGGAGGCCCAGGACATCTGCCATTAGACAGCATCTTCTGGGCATGGTGGAGGCCCAGGATATCTGCCGTTAGACAGCATCTTCTGGGCATGGAGAATTTGTTCATGAACTCTTAACAGTATAAAGACAGCATCCGTTGACATGCCAATACTAACAGGAGAAATCTCACATAGCCTCATGGAGAGCTACAAGTGGTCAGTGACTGCTAAAAGAGCTCCTTCCCAGGATGAGCTTCCACATGGATGTCCAGTCTCAAGTGGACATATGTACACAAGAACAAAGTCAAATGGACTCCATAAGTTAAATACATATGTGTGCACATACACAGTCATAAATATATACATGTAACAATAATAATTAAAGAAAGTAGCAGGGTGCAGGTGGATACATGCTTCTCTCTCTCTCACCCTGATTTCCACCCACTTCCTCATAGCTTCTGTCCCTGTCAAGAAGGGAAGAGCCATCATGGCAGTACACCCCCCCCCCCGGTCCCCAGTCACTCTCTCGACACACTTGATGTTTGACCATTCCTTTATGCTGACATAGCCCAGGTAGGGCATCCTCTCTCTGTTCGTGCTCCCAAAGCACCCAACAATACTTAGATCTCTCTCTCCATCACTAAACTCCCCACTGCAAGAAGTCAGGACTACCTGTGGTGGGTGGGGCTCTGGGGGGCTCAGCACAATGTCTGACCATAGTTCCCTAGCTCAGATCAAATGAGGATGAGAGTGAATGAATATAGAAACGTCCAGCCATCCAACCCTACCCAACTATCATAGGCCCTGCTGCTCCGTAGAGATACCCCTGTGAGGGGAAAGAGTTACCGAGGTGTCGGACATGAAGGGAACACTCTGGCTACGGTCCAAGTGAGCAAAGTTTGGCTGGGGTATAACCTGGTCCCGTCATCACAGTGTTCCTCTAACTCACATCCCAGTGGACCTGATCCCTCATCACAGTGCCCCTCTGACTCCGGGTCCAGTCAGTGGACCTGATCCGTCATCATAGTGGCCCCTCTGATCCACTTCCGGTGAACATGGTCCTTCATCACAGTGGCCCTCTGACTCCCGTTCCGGGCTCATTGTTAGCATTGTTCCTTGGGGCTATTTGAATTCTTCTCTCCTGGTTCCTTATTAGTGAGAACCATTTTGGCAATTTGGATGGTAATTTTGTCCTACTGTCATTAGTGTGGCGGGAGTAAGGAATGTTCAGCATCCCTCCGTGCCTAGGACAGTCCTCTGTGGAGAACAGCTGCCCCCACACCCGGCCCCGTTGCCAAATGCTTCATCAGAGCTTCATGTAGGTAAACGCTGGGCTCTGCTTTACACATAAACAAAGTCATTCTCAGAAGCTCTTTAGAAAATGCTGAAGTTTCCAGGAAGGAGATTACCGTGTAAAGTGAGGGAAGATTATATTGTTTACCAAGAGAGCCAACCATCATTTGGGACGTGATGTTACCACCAGCAGCGCCCTTCAGTGCTGGGGTCACACAGCTGGCCCACAGCAGGCTGCACGTGTGTGTCGACGTGATGGAGAGGCTCAAGCATCCCCACTCCCTCCCACATTTCCACCTCAACATTTACTAGAGAAAACACATTATTATTATTATTATTATTATTATTTTAACTATAAGTTGCCTTCTAATTATCCTTAAGTTTCAGATTCTGTTAAGTCTAAGATAACAGGTTATATGAAGAGATCATATGTCTTGGGCTGAATGGTGTCCACTGGAGAAGACTTGTCAAAATTCTACACTCCAGCAGCTTATAACATGCTTAGTAAGTATAAGGCCTTTATAGAGATGATCAAATGAGGCTGGAGCCTCATTTTAATTTAAATAAAGATTTAAAATAAATAACATTAAATAAAAATTAATTTAAATAAAGACGAGGGGAATCTTTATTTAAAAAGCAAACCAACGCAAAGACACTTGTGAAGAAAAGACGACAGACAGAAGAGGAGGACACAGTGGGGTGGGAAATGTGGTCCAGTGGTTTGAACATTTGTTATTCTAGCAGAGACCCAGCATCCATGTCAGGTAGCTCACAGCCTCCTGCAGCTCTTGCTCCAGCTGATCTGGCACCTTCTTCTGGCCACCAAAGGTTCCTGTACTTATATGCACAGTCCCACACACGGACACACAATTAAAAATAAAATAAATCAGTGATGGGCAGATCTCTATTAGTTAGAGCCAACCTAGTCAACACATTGAGCTCCAGGCCAGTTAGGGCTACATAGTGAGACCCTGTCTCAAAAAAAAAAATTAATCATTTTATTTACATATACATGTAATTATTTTGTTGTTGAGACAGGGTCTGGCTGTGTCATCCTGTCTGGCTTAAAACTCACAGAGATCTGTCTGCCTCTGCCACCTGAGTGCTGGGATTAAAGGTATGTGCCACCACAGCTAGCCCATAATCTTTTTATTTTAAAGGACACTGAGACAAGGTGCTGTCTACAAACCAGAGAAAGACCAGAAGCAGAAACACCCTGGGAAGAAGGCAGCCTGGCTTACACCTTGATCTTTGACCTCTGCCTCCCAGATGCTGAGATAATACACTTACGGCTGATGTTTCTTGAGCCTCATAGTCTCTGGGTTTTGTTATGTCACTCTTAGCTAAATAACATGATTTTATTCTAGAGAGCAAAAGAGATGTGAAATACAGTACAAAACTAGAAAGATTTGGGATAGGATAGTGTGTGCTTGGGACAGACTCTCCTATTCGAACGGTCAAATAGAGCTGCTGAAAATGGTTCCAAATGGCAGTAATAATATAAAAAGTAGGTGTGGCCTGGCAACAAGCCAACAGTAGAATGGATAATTACACTCTCAGAAATAATGAAAGTCTTAAATATCTAGCAAAAGCCAAGCAAACCTGCAGCCCTCAAACCTGCAGCCTGGAGACTTCCAGAACTTGAGAGGGACTGACCACAGCAGTTAAGTTAAAACAAAAACAAAAACAAAAACAAAACAAAAAAACCATTTCAGCCTCTGGGGTGCTCTGGACACTCTTCTTGATGTCTGCAAACAGCTCTACCTGGGTCAAACGTTTACTGTGCATGAAGCACCTTGCACTTTATGCAGCTGAACCAGTCCAAAGATGCAGGCAGGGGAGAGAAAAGGATCCTCATTTTAGAAATGAGATGTCTGTGGCTGTTAGACTAATCTGCCTGGGGTTAAATAATTAATTTTTGTTTTACTAACCATAACTTATTTTGGTTATAAGAAACAGTAAGCGGTGTTAAGTAACTCAGAGGTAAAATAATTAATAGTCCGGGTTCTCCTAAGCGGTGTGAGACTGACCTTTGGGAAGGCAGACCCACAATTTCCTCTGAGGTTCTCTCCTACAGGGAATGGAGGGTCTTTACCCACACAGCTGCTAAAAAGATGAGCCCACAGCCCATCCTCAAGATCTCATTCTCTGATCAAAGTTCCAACTCCCTGATGAGAAAAAAATTAAACTGCCATTTGAGCCTATGTCTGTCATGTGACACAAGCAGGGTGTGGTAGGGGCTTGGTAGAGAAAGGAAAATCAGGTAGCTGACCGAGAGGCCAGGGAGATGCACACCGCTGGCTTCCTACCCCACTCGGACGCTCTGGTCTGCTCTAGTTTGCTTTCTGTTGCTGTGATAAATACCACGACCAAAAGCAATGTAGGGAGGGAATGGTTACGTTGTCCATAATAATTAGGTGTTTGGGTCAGAATTCTTCCGCATATTTGGGTCATCTGAACAGTGAGAGGTGATATAAAATGTATACTTGTCACTTTAATCCAAAACTCTGACTGGTGCCCATATTTCCCTTCCTGGCCACTGGGCAGATCCACACAGATGAGGGAATCTCTCAGGATGTGGGAGAATGAGGTGTCTGAGCTGCATCTCCAGAGGCCTTTCATACTTTGCTGTTTGCGACCATCTTGACTGGCCTCTGTGCCTCTCACCTCTGCCTGCGTGCCTCCTAACTATCCTGTCTCTCAGAAGCCTACTGCTGTAATCCCTCTTTCATGCTGCCAAAGGTTTATCTCAGGACTCACAGCTAATCAGATTCTGTGGCCTCTCAGATGCCCAGTGCCTACAGTCAGGCCATCCTTGTCCCTGTCACCAGCTTCCCTCTGTTTATGCATTAACACCAACTTGGCTCAGCTCTGCACATACATTCCTTTTAATTATCACCATGGTAAACACGATTGTTCTTACTCTCCAGCCTTATAGACGTCAGCTCTCAGATCATAAGCCAAAGGTCACAGGCCAGTAAACACCAGAATTACATTTTGAATTCAGATCTGACTGGAAAGCAAATTCCTTTTCTACTTGGTCACACTAAACTAATGTGCTGCTGCTCTCCAGGGACACTGAACCAGAGCGGGAGCGAGAGAAACAGAAGTAGAGACAATGACAGAGACAGTGACAAAGGTGATTAGGAACTAGCTTGGGTGGTCATAGTTCTAAATGAAGATGAAGATAAGAAAACCTGAGGTGCAGGGAATGGTGTGATAGCATACACTTTGAATCCTATCATCCAGGATGCTGAGGTAAGCTGGTCTCTGAGTTTGAGGCCAGCCAGAGCAAGTTCCAGGACATGCAGGACCACACAGAGAAACACTGTTTCCAGGGTGGGGGGTGGGGCCGGGCAGCATAAACTCAGTTAAGGTCCTAATGTTTGAGAACCCAAGGAAGCTGATGCTCTAAGTCCCAGGGTCTTAGGACAGAAAGATTCAGTCCCCTCTCCCTCCTCCATTCATCCTATCAATGAATACTCATCTTCATTCTGGAGTCCACTGACTCAAGTGCCAACCGTGGGACCAAACACAATGGGTGGTTGACTTCTGGGTGAGTAGAGAGCCACTGGCAAGCATTCAGAGAAGTAACAGGCAAGACTTATTACCTACAACAAACTCCCCAAACAATGGCCTCCCTGACAAAGGACAGCCAGGCTTGGTTGAAGCCCTCACACTTACCCATCTAAGGAAGAACTTTAGAAGAAGGTACTGTTTTGAGCATGCTCAATCTAAGACTGCAGTTCAAGGGGAAGATAGTAAATACGTTTATGGATATGCTTATCTCATACATTATGGGGCACATCCTAGAGACATTAAAATGGCAAAGAGCTGTGCCTTGGGGCATTCTCGATTTGTGTTGTAAAGATGATGGACAGAAACTCCTCTGTGCATGCTCAGTTTTCTCTAAACTTTTTAACAGAAAGAGGTATGGAGAACTAGGGATGCCTGCTTCACTCAGAGGCTCTCACAATGTCAGCCTAAAACACCCCCCACAGAAATACCTAGAAATATTGTTTCATAGAACCCTCCTGGAAGTCCGGTGAAACATAAGATCAACAATCACTCCCAAGTAGCCATGGCCAATTGGGCTATGATTCTCAAGTGGGAAACATGAAATCCACCATAGAGATACCGTGTGTCACCCACCATAGAGATACCGTGTATCACCCACCATAGAGATACCGAGTATCACCCACCATAGAGATACCGTGTATCACCCACCATAGAGATACCGTGTATCACCCACCATAGAGATACCGTGTATCTATTTAACTGGGAATGATACTTAGTGTTGACTGCGCCAGGAGCTGAAAGCTGAACCCCACCCACATGCGTTGTTGGCACTCAGACTTACATTAGTTATGGAAGAGCAGGTGGAAGACAAGAAGAGGTGAAGCTTTGAGGCAGGAGGAAGGGGGGATAACCAACTGCCTCTTCTAGGTTGGCTGGAGCGACAGAGTGGGGCCTTTATACAGAAATGTGCAGTGGCCTTCAGATTCAAATAGAAGTTTCACACTGAGGTCACTATATACTTAGTGTCTTTTTGGTTTGTCCTGAAGCTATTTGCTGATAATATCTTCTTTCTTCTGTCCTTTAGCCCTTGCCTTTAAATTTATAACAGCTCAGAACTTTTCTTTCCCCTTTCCTTTCTTTTCCTTTCTTTTCCTTTCTTTTCCTTTCTTTTCCTTTCTTTTCCTTTCTTTTCCTTTCTTTTCCTTTCTTTTCCTTTCTTTTCCTTTCCTTTCCTTTCCTTTCCTTTCCTTTCCTTTCCTTTCCTTTCCTTTCCTTTCCTTTCCTTTCCTTTCCTTTTCTTCTTTTCCTTATTTTTAAGCTCTGATTTTTTTTTTTTAACCCTGGAGCTTTCTATACACCACAGACTTGGATTGAACTTGCCTTCTCCACACTGGGTCTCTTAGGTATGCACCACCATATCTAGCAAATTTTTTCTTTTAACGTTTGAGAAATGTGAGAACAAGCAAATTAGAAAAGAAGAGAAATCAGAGATAAGAAGACCAGTTGAGAGGCTGCAGTAGTGGGACAAGATGCAATCGTTGGCAGGAGCAGAGTACCACACAGACCCGTCTGTGTTTGAAGAGCAGGGCACTAGGATGGATGTCCAGTATGAACCAAGAGGCCTAAGGCTGGGCATCCAGAGGGGTTCTGAGTCAGCACAAGATGGCCTACAGTGGAGTCCCAAAGTAGTGAATGCAATCTATTATATCACCATTTCTAGCTAAATGACATCTTTGGGTGATTTGGACTAAATATGGCCTGGAGGTCAGAAGCTTTTAGCTAGGGTCTTGGCCTTTGCCAGCCTAGCTGTGCATGTGTCTATCTATAGGGCTATGTGCCAGTCTCTGTCTTTGACTCTCTCTCTCTCTCTCTCTCTCTCTCTCTCTCTCTCTCTCTGTGTGTGTGTGTGTGTGTGTGTGTGTGTNCTCTCTCTCTCTCTCTCTCTCTCTCTCTCTCTGTGTGTGTGTGTGTGTGTGTGTGTGTGTGTGTCTGTCTGTCTGTCTGTCCGTCTGTCTGTGTCTGCCTGTACACAGCCTGTGGGTCCTGGATGGTGTGTGCCTGTCTAGCAGTATGTAGTGTCCTTTGCCCACAGTGAATAAACTCTCCCTTCAACTTCCTGGCCTCTTGTGAACCTCCCCTTTTCCTGGTGTGGTGCTTTGAATAAGAATGGCCCCCATAGATAGGTTCATATATTCGAATGTTTGGTCATCAGGGAGTGGCACTACTTGAGAGGGATTGGGAGGTATGGCCTTGTTGGAGGAAGTGAGTCACTGGGGGTATGCTTTGGGGTTTCAAAGCTCAAACCAGGCCCAGTGGCTCTCTCTTCCGGATAACTGTAGATGCAGATGTAAAACTCTTGGCTACTTCTCCAACATCACATCTGCCTGCCGTATTGCTATGCTTTCTGCCATGATGATAATGAACTAACCCTCTGAACTGGTTTCATTAATTAAGTGCTTTCTTTCATAAGAGTTGCTGTGGTAGTGGCGTCTCCTCAGAGCCATAGAGAGCACTAACTAAGACACTTGGCATCAGCGCTTCAGCCTCTCAACAGCCTGGAAGGGAATCTAAAAGCTGAAGGCTGGGGCAAGCTGCATCCAGATTCAGACAAGGGGCTGCACAAGAAAGGAGCCCGAGAGATGCCCAGCAGGTGAGGTTCTGACCAAGGTGACTTTGAGTGATGACCCAACGTCAGGAGACAGGCCAGTGGAAGAGGAAGCTGTGTGGAGATGAAAAAATTAGTGGAGTGCTCTCAGCTATGAGACGGATGGACAGGGTGTGTGTGGAACACGTCACCAGTGGGTGTCTCCATAGCATGGCACATCTACAGCCAACCTGCAGATTTGAAAGCTTTGAAATGCTAACAAGGCTCAGGCTGGGAGTTAGACCTTTCTTTCCATCTCACCCAGAGCCTATTAGCTTCCTGTTCCTATCCAGAGAGAGAGAGAGAGAGAGAGAGAGAGAGAGAGAGAGAGAGAGAGAGAGAGAGAGGCCTCGCTGTGTAAGAACTATCTGCAGAGTGGGTCGTTAGTCACATAGAGCAAGGGATGCTTGGGAGAGAATGAGTACCGGCCACCTACCATCCAGGTCCTGTCCTCCTGTGCTACCTGACTACAGCATTTTCCAGAAGGCATCCCACCATCCGCACTATTACAGTGTTCCCCATGGAGCCCTTGTTAGGAGATCCACATCAGCAGTTAAATTTCAAAGGCAGTTTCAAAACCCTCATGACTGTGCCCTGAACCCCACCAATTAGAGTTGCCTGGAAAGTCAGTCAGGGCCAAAACCTGGGAGTGATTTTTGAGGCCACATTTTCATAGAAGAAGGCGGTCTGTCAGAACGGATAGTTTTTGTAGATCCGGGTCTTGCAGAGCCTTTCATGTGAGTGTTAGCAGATGTGGGGCTGGTTGCATCGGGGAAGGGGAGCTTGTCTGAAACACATACATAAAACACACACATTTTCCTGTTTAGCATCCAGTAGGCCTGGGGGCGGGGTCATCTGGAGAACATCACTGCCGGAAATGCATCTAGAGGTTTTCAATTAAAATTAATTACCTCAATCTTTGCATACTACACTAGACCTGCCAGCCACTGCTCGTGGCTCTCTGGGGGTAGGCTCTAGGCTGCATTTTTTCAGAGACCACAGATGGTGTGTGTCTGTGTTGTGGGGGAGGGATCCCTTCTAGGCTCACAGCTGCTCTTTCACCCTCTGAATGGAGCCACAAAGCCTGGGTTCTCTACATGCACAGAGACCATAGGTGGGAATTGTGGGAAACCATGCTGGTGCTTGGTCCTTTCCACCTCAGTGGAACTCAGTGTAGGGACAGGTGGCCTTAAATACTTTCCCTCTATCACCCACCAAGTCCTACTTGCCTGGAAGTTAAAACCTCCTGGGCAGAGCCCACTGTGATCTTTTGCCTCTGTTCCTACTAACCCAGGGACTCCTGGGCACATGGAACAAGCCTGTATGTTCCTTCCCATCCTAGACCATGGGATGCATGGTTAGCATCTCTCCCTGTCGGGATTCTCTCTGTAGCTCTGCAACCTTGAAGAGAGTGAGGAGATGTGCAGGCTTTAGGTGAGTGGCACTTACAGTGTCTTCTGAGGAAGGTAATTATTCAAGAAGGCATAGGACTATTCATGCTGATCTCGAATACATCATGGTATTAGGGGTCCTGGTTGCCACAGCAACTACTGCAGGTGGGCTGGCTTTGACCAACCGAAATTTACTTGTTGACAGTTGGAGAGAGGCTACTTGCCCACTGGCATAGTTGTTTATCCTAAAAACTTTCTGTAGCTAGCTAATGGATGCTTTCTTCTGGCATCTGTACATGGTCATCCTTCTGGGTATCTGTAAACCTATTTCTCCCTTCTTATGATGACACCAGGCAGACTGGATGGGAGGCCACCCTTGCCACCTCTTGCCACCTCGGTCATCTCAGAATGTCCAAAAAAGCACTGCACATTAGGCTGTCAATATTCATATTTGGATAGAGACATAATTCAGTCCCTAATAGTCACACAGTAAGTACCCAACAAGGTCAGACCCTCCCTTGTCATACCCCTCACAAGCTAGAATGAAGCAAGGATAAGAGAAAGACCTGGAAAACCAGTTACTTCTAGTTCAGTGTTCTGGAGGAAGCATTTGAAGTGAGGAGCTGGTAAGCCCATTTTTGCCTGTTCTATTTGGAGACCAATTTCCCTGGTTCATGGGGGTCTCCAAGGACCTGCAGTGTGAGTGTGGATTGATTACTCTGGCTTGTGGCTGTGACCCCAGACTTCAAACGAGACTCCTCCATAAAGGACTCACACCCCCACCAAGGCAGCAGGTGCCACTTACACTTTGGTTCCTGGGGACAGGGGAGCACTGCTCCCAGGTCCATCCTAAGTGCTTGTGATCTCATAAGACAGAAGAGGCCACAGGGAGACCTCCATGGGGGTGGGCAAAGGCACCAATAACCAGAGGCTGCCAGAGGCAGCCTGGCACCAAAATGGCACCCTGCAGCCATTTCAGGTCTGCCTTCACCCTTCAAACTGATGAGATTACAGGAAGCCCTAAAAGAAGGGATCCCGCGTCATGGTGGGGAAAAGCCCTGGTGTAGTCAACTTTGAGATGGAGCTAGGTGCAGGCCAGAGGCTGGGTGACAATGGTTCAGGAGAAGAGGGTGAGCGAGCTGAGCCTAGAATAAAGAAAGCGCAAGTCGAAGGTCCAGAGGTCAGACACACGCTGTAAAGGCCGATTCCCGAAGAACCAGGTGAGCATAGCCTGGGATGGGAGACCAAGTCCTCTCAAGCAGAGGCCAGGGCTCTAAACACATCTCTGAGGGTGTTAAAGGCCTGTCTGCTGCCAAATCAGCTTTACAGACAGACAGACCACGAGCGAGAGACGCCAGCCTGTTCTCTCTCGGCCCCCTACACCTCTGCTGCACTGAACAAAACCCTGCTCTGCAGCTTGGCAGGCCCCATACACTCTGTCCACTGTCAGAAGTATCGCTTTCCAGGAATCTCCTGTTTTTCAAACTATTTTTGCCAAGATGTGATATTTTGCAAGCCCCAGGGCCCACCTCCCTCCCCCTCCGTCGAACTGATGAAGCCATTCATCTTCCAGCACCAAGCAGGCTCCCTGACACCCCACCCTCATGTCAACTCATCCCAGGTTCTGGCCAAGAACCAAGTTCTGGATGTGGAAGGCAGGCCTGTTTGTCTCCACCAGAGCTGGCGATACCGAGGGGCTGCGGTCTGCTGGCTCCCTGGCAGTGCCCCCATTGGCAGCCACTCCCCAGGGCACACACTTCTACTGCAACCCCTGCATTCTGGCAAGAAACATCATAGGCTCATTTCAGTATATATTTTGACATGGATTAAGGGCAAAGGCCCTTTCTGAAATATTTTCCAAAGAGCAATATTTCAGACTTGTTCTGCTGCTCGGTGACAACTGCCCCACAGAAACTCATCAATACAGTAAATATTTATTCCAATTCCATAGTGAATATCAGCTGGTGATAAAGAAAGGGCTTCAGGCTTGATAATGCCTGGTACCTGGCTATCATTTTAATTCAACCTCTCAAGAAAACTGTGGCGTTTACCAGCCTACACCCATCTTTCAGCAGACCCCACAAACAAACCTTAAGGATGGAAGTTATATTGAGTTATGGAGAAAACAACATTATCAAAGTTTGGTGTATATTAATGTTTTAAGGAGAATTCTAGCTTATGAGAAAAATTGAAAATCCTATAGTAAGTACATAAAGCCCAGTCACTTTCCTCCTCCCTGTCCCCAGCTGCCCCCGGTTCAGTAATCTGAGTTGGGCCATAGTCATCTCTGCGGCTCTCATCCTTACCAGCTGCAGAGACCAGCTCAAGCTATCACAAAAGCACCAGTCTGGGACACACAGTAAAGCCACACGGCCTTCTAACGTGGTGTTTAACTGAATATCGGTGCCATAGAGCTCTTGTGAGGAAGGGTCTCACAGGTCTCGGGGCAGCTAGAGTCAACCCACACACCTTCCTCTGGGACTCAAAGGACTTGGCTTGTGGGACCTGCGTGCACCACCATCAACCCTAAAGGTCTTTTATCTTAAAATCGTAGCCTATCCCAAATGGTGGGAACACACAGTGGAGGCAGAAATGAGCAGGTGGCTGCAGTGTAGAACAATGAAGATCTCCCCAGGGACATGAGCATCATGGCCTGTGCTATTGGCAGATAGGTGTGAATTGCTCCAGACCATTTTAATTCATATTACTCAATGTTATAAAGGGAAAGTGACAGTAAGAATATCCCCCTTTTCTACCTGGGACTGGAGAGGCCGCTCAACCCTGGATGAGAGAATGCACTTGGTAAAAGGCAAAGAGAGTTACAAGGTAGGGCTGGGCCTCCGGCTCCCCTTCCTTTGTCTTAAGTCATTACTGTGTCACTCATGCCTCCCCCTCTTCTCATTTCCCTCTCTGTCTCAACACGATGACTTAAAAAATCCACAGTGCACAGTCTGCAGTCCTGGCAATCCTGTAGGCCCTGGGAGCGTGATGATGGAGAAGACAAGCCCCTCGCTCACACAGTTTCTAAAGGAAATAAGTAACAACAAAGGTCAATAATAAAAAGGTCACGACGTGATGGCTGCAGTGAAGGATGGAAGAGACCTTGGAGAGTGATGTCCTCATACTGCGTTAGGGTCTTACCTGTCCTTCACTAAACCCCGAGACCATCAGACAGGTGACAGACCCAGAAAGCTGGAGGGCGTGGCCTACGCTAGTTACATCCCAATGACTGGGGGAGCCCCGACCTAAGCCCCTGCTCATCTGTGTAGGGTGACACAGAAGATCATAGATCTGCTCAGAGAAAGGGTGAGGGGAAACAGAAGTACCTAGAGAAACAGAAAGTTTAAGAAACAAGAAGTAGGGGCTGGAGAGATAGCTCAGTGGTTAAGAGCACTGACTGCTCTTCCAGAGGTCCTGAGTGCAAATCCCAGCAACCACATGGTGGCTCACTACCACCTGTAACGAGATCTGATGCCCTCTTCTGGTGTGTCTGAAGACAGCTACAGTGTACTTACATATAATAATAAATAAATCTTTGGGCCAGAGAGAGTGGGGCCGACTGGAGCAAGCAACCTTCATTCCCAGCAACCACATGATGGCTCACAAACATCTGTACAGCTACAGTGTACTCATATACATAAAATAAATAAAAGAAATCTTGAAAAAAAAAAAGAAACAAGAAGTAAAGGAAACATAGACCCTTGATATCAAGGAATATGCTTAGCTAAGTACACCAGGGAGGATTCGGCAAGACGGTGGACAGAGAACATGCCATGAGGTTTTCCTCTCTATGGCTAGACCAGAATCACAGTAACAGGTCACTGAAAGTTCCCCGAGGGAACACGGGGCACTGTAGAGGGATTTCAGTTGCCTTAGCCAAGCTTTGCTAGTTAAAGAGAATGGAAATCTCAGAGCCCAGGAAATTACCAACTCGTTTGCTTTAGCTTGGCACAATGCTGACCACACTAGCTGTGAAGTCTGAGCAGATAGAACTTTTCAGGGAATCCTCCAAGCATTCGGGTTCCCCGTCTAAAATGTCGGCTGGGGGTCAGGAGACAGAAGATGCAGGCATCTCAGGGCCACGCATGTAATCTTGTTGACAGAGGCACAGAGAGGTTGTTCTTCAGTTCTCCTGCAGTGTCATCTGGTACTCTTCATAAGACTCTAAGCTGTGGTATCTGGAGCAGCTATGTCTGGCCAATTAATGACAGCTCAGGCTTTCCCTGCTTAAATTCTCTCCTTTCAGTCTGAACATCCAGGCAGCTTATCTAAAGTACCGTTTCCTTGAAGCTAGCTCAGGTTCTAATGGTCTCTTAAGGATGGTTCAGGCTTCGTTCCAATATGCCAGCCAAGCGTTTGAAGGAAAGGTGAATGGCTGCCATGACTTAGAAGGAAAAGACATATCTGACTTCACCCCTTGAGAGCTCCCCAGTCATATTTTAAAACCAATTTCTACTTGCTTCTTCATGAACGCCCATGGTGTGCCCATGGTGTGCCCATGGTGTGCCCATTGAGCCTGAGCTGATGATGGAATAAGAGGAGGCTGGTCTTCACTTTTACTTCCGTGTGACCCAGGATGGTGTTGGCGCAGCCTGAGAAGTCTTTTCAAGAGATATAAATTTTGTTTCTTTCAAATTACCAATAACCACCCTGTGCCCCAACCATCATCTATGGGTTGTTATTAGCATTGGGTCTGATCTCTAACCTCCCCTGTTACTGTTAGCCCAGCCTTAAGCCTTCCATATCATTCAGGAAATGGCCCAGAAGCAAAGTGTGGGACTACATCCCCATAGGTAACTAACTGTGCCGAGCCAAAGCTCCTGGGATGATTGGGAATCCTTTGCCTATCAATCTCTCAATGCCCAGCTGGTGGTCAGAGGACAGATAGGTAAGTGGGGGTCACCACCAGTGTGGTATTAGGTGTCTTCCTATGTATGGGGTCTGGTGAGAATGTGTCACAGACATTCTTCTTTAATGTACCCAGGCCAACCTTCTACTAACCATGATGCCTTGGGCTTCAGTTGAAATCAAGCTGTTCCTTGCTCTAAAAGTTACTCCATATTGTGTGAAGCAATAGTTGTTCAAGCCGTGTCTTGTCCTGAAGGACTTCATTTTACAAATGGCATTTGATTCCATTTGGAGTGAAGGATCCCAGTGACTCTGAACTTCACTGTCCACATAAACACCACCACATGTCCAGCATCAACCACGAGGCACAGATTGACTAATGATGTATTCCCAAAAGCGAACAGACTACCACTCCACAAATTTATCAGAGCAACTTGAGACCATATGGACCCATGGACATCCTAAAATCACAGTATGAAACCAGACCTGAGAACTAATTAAACACACCAGATTTTAAAAAAGAAAAAAAAGCAACAGCTCCCACCAACCTGCAGTGTGGCCACCTGGAGTGCACATCAAGGGACCTGCTGGCAGAGAACACCCAACTGTCCCCGTATTCAGCTGGGCTTCACACTACTGCTGCTAAGTTCATCTTGAACTGCCTTCCATCTGTCCACCAGATGGTCCATCTAGTCCCAGCCCATCCCTTTGTCTCTACGGCTTCCACAATCACACTCCTCACGTGGGCAGCTCAACTTGACCTCAGGCACGACTTAGCTTTGACCCACCCAGTAGATCTTCAAGAGGTTGATCACATGATTCCAACAGAGGCTTGCTTTGCATCTGCGCTTTCCCCCCAGCTTCTGCCTTTCAGTAAAGTCACCTCCCTGAGCTATATTTCTTTAACTATATTCAGCTATTTTATAACCTACAAACACACACACACACACACACAGTAAGAGAGAGGGGGGGGAAGAGAGAGAGAGATCTGAAGATTAACTTTAGTAGTTAGATTAGAATAAAAGAACCACTTTGCCTTGGCTAACCACTTAGGGAGATTGGAGCTACTTAGCACACTGCAGCCAACAAAACAAAGATAACTTATGAGTCTCTGTTATTCAATAAAATCTTACAGAATGACACAAACATGTTGATCTATGTTGCTGACATGCATGCTAACGACAATTCCACACACCCACCTGGATATGTTACATTCAGAGTCATATGATCAAGGCCCCTAATCGGACCCAGAGATTTTCCCTCTGTGCACCCACAAGGCCAAGTCTATTAGGATGGGCTTCAAACTCTCTCTGCATGTTATACCCTCCCCTGCCCTGGGGTAATAGAGCCCAAGGCCTGCCCGTCACTGGCTGAAGTCTGTTTCATCTGTGATTATGAAAACATAATTGAGGAGGTGAGACTTTCAGCTTTGGTTTCTCATGCTGAAGAATTTTAAAAATCATCTCCTTCTCAACAAAGTCTACATTTCAAGGCTTGTCTTCTTCTCTTTGCATCCTGACATAACAATCCTAATTATTTACTGGCCTCCCCTGAGGAGACACAGATGCTCAAACTGTAGAAAGAGAGCTGGAAGGAACGTCTACCCACAAGACACCGTGGGGGAAAGGGACGTGAGCAGCTTGCAAAAACAAAACAAGAAAAAAAATCTTTATTTTGTAAACCTATTACTGAGACTGGATCGGATGCTTGGGCCCACCCTGTAGACACTTTCTGATTCCCAGAAGAGTCACCCACACATCTGACTGGGTGACAGTGGGACCAACTAGGGCTGGGGACGTAGCCCAGTCAGGAATGTGCTTGCTGTGCAAGTGTGAAGAGCTGAGTTCAAACCCTAGAACCCACACTTTAAAAGCCAGGCATAGAGATGCAAGCTGGCAGTCCCAGTGCCCAGGAAACAATGATAAGAGCGTCCTTAGGGCTTGCTGGCCACCAGCTGAGCCTAGTGGGCAAGCAAGGGAAAGACATGTCTCACAAAATGAGATTCTGAGGAATGACACCTGAGATTAACTTCTGGCCTCCACACACAAGCACACACACATACTTGCACACACGTATACTTAGCACACACACATACTTACACACACACAAGCATATGCACATACTTACACACACATGTACAACACACGTAAGCCTACACACACATGTACACCTAAGCCTACACACACATACACATATACATCCCTACTGGATGAACACTCAGTCCTATCTTTCCTACTCTCTCCTGAAGTGGAAACTTCTAGTTTCTTTGGAAAGTTGGTTATGTCAAATGATGTTTTGCTGGGGCACACAGGTGAAAAGATGTCTTGCTAAAGCAAACATGTGGAAGAATGTTTTCCTGAAGCAGATACAGATGAAAGGATGCTTTGATATAGTAAACATGTGGAAGGACCTGTGATGAAGAAGTGTAAATGTGACTCCACAGACAGCGGGAGACAGAATTGAGTTTTGGTTTGCTCCACCTCGATAGTCTTCACTAACGACACCCGTGTATTAGTTCGGCTTACACAGGGCTGCTGAGCTCAATGTGTGCTAGCTCCGACACTATCAGAAACTCTCACCCAAGAGCTGCTCATGAGGTTCCTGCAGCAGCTTGCTGCTCCCATAGCCTCACCTCAGGCCGGTTGGTGCCTGCCATCTGCCTGCCTAGAGGACTGGACTGCAGCTGCTGAGTCCTATCTGGTGTTTGCTATGGGACTGAACTGCTGCCAAAGAAAACAGAGCTCACCCCCCAAAACTATTGCTGACCGGGTCCTCTTCCCCCATATCCTAATAGCTTTTCTCTGCTGGGAGGTGGGCTAGAGAAGAGGTTGAACCCTTATTAAAAGTAGGTTGTAAAAAACTGTATGCCTCCACTCCCACTTTCTATTAAGACGCAGCAGGCACCCAGAGGTTCCCACAGTCAAGAGAAGCAGGCGCTTGTGCTGGTGACAGTGACTGGAAGGTCAAACCCATGTCTCTTCAAAGACAGATGTAGACGGGTGGGGCCTGACATCAGACATTACAGCTTTACAGAATTACTAACTTACTCTGGTTCTCTTCTTCCAAATGATGGCAAGGTTTCCAGATGAACTGCCACAGCATCTTCTGGAAGCTTTTTTTCCGTCAAGGAAAGTGAACAACTGTGTGTCTTCCCTTCTTGTGGAAAATGCAGGTCAAAGTCAGAGGAAACCAAAGCCCAGTGTCTAAGAGCGAGGCATGCCAATCGTCTTCACCAGCAACCCTAGAAGTCTCCTCAGAGAGGCTGGGGTTATGGTTTTTCCACGGAGTCCTGCATGCCTGTGGCAACTTAGTTTTCAAAAGACTAACTTGATTTCCCTGTTGATCCTCTCAAAGCCCCACAAGGTGGGTACCATCAACGCTGGCATCTCCTCTGACAGACCTATCGGCCTTCAGGGCACAGAGCAGTCATTTGAGGGGTTCAAGGTAATCGGCTTGATGCAAACCCCAGTGTCTTCCACAGCAGTTTCCTCCTGCAATGTCTGGGGGAGGTGGTTAGACAGAAGTGTATTAAAATGTAGGGCATTGAGGTGCTCTTGGGAGTTTATCGAGACGGTGGGTGTCTGCTGGCTCATGATGGGCTTAAAAGTAAGGGTCAGGCTTCACATCCTGGATCTCTCCTGGGCACACCACAGCAGGTGGGCAATATTCTTGAGACTCTCTCAGCCTTAGCTGCTCTGCCAATAGCCGAGTACTAATCACATCCGTGCTACTTCCTTCATAGGATATTCAAAAGCATCAACAAAAAAAAGCCAAATGTGTGGATGGATGTGCGCTGTGTTTATGGAGGAATTCTTGGACACACCCAGCCTTCAGAGGTGATGCAGTCTTTTCAATCCCCTTATCTACAGGAAGACCAGTTCTGGATCTTTCTGGTATCATGGTGGCTATCCAGCCTGACATCTCTGCTGCCTTACTGTGGGAAGGCAATAAGGGGACAAACATAGTCAGGATGATCTAAACCAGCCCTTTGTTCTTGCTTCCGGGAGGCTGGTGGGAAGAAGGTACCGGGATCACGGTAGCCATGGGAACTGTTTGGTTCTCAGTCTGACTAGTAGAAGTGTTCACTTGATGCATTTTTCTCTTTTGGTCTTCATGGTAACGGAGTTGGCGCACAGGGTGATAAAGTCTCCTACACGTAGATTGCCCATACATCCCCCGCTTCCCCCTGCCAGGCAGATTTCTTTAATGGTGATATTTTGAACAAATACAACAAATGAAAGAAGTCTTCCCAATTCATATAGTCAATGAAGGACTGTGGGTACGCTTGGGTATCTGAGCGGTCAACATACCATAGCTTCCCCTTCTGATGGCAGACAGCCCTTCCTCACAGCAGTGGTACAGGACCACACAATGTGTGTGGTACAGGGCACCACCCTCACCACACAGGAATTCTCCAGGCACATAATCGCCCAGTGTAGGGCGCCCCGGAAAGGGGCTGTCAAGCATGAAACAGAGACTCGCTGGGGCAAGGAAACCCCTGTTGCTTCTCACGTCAGAAGAATCTCTCCTGTGATCCTAGTGTTTGTTGCTACTTTTAAAAGTGACACACTCCTCACTTAAAACAGGATTCATGCAGCTTTAATCAAAGTGTCTATAATGAGGTTCCATGGTGGTTACTATGTATGGCAGCTGGGGACTAAAGTCAGTGGCAGAGTGTTGGCCTCACATGCAAGAGGCCCTGGGTTGCATCCTAACATATAAGAGGCCCTGGGCTCCATTCCTAACATATAAAAGGCCCTGGGTTCCAACACTAGATCCAGAGGCCTGGGTTTCATCCCAAGCACCATAAAACAAACAAGAATTGCCACTGTCACTAGTCCTTGAGTTCCCAATACTTACTGAGTGGTGGTGTTGCTCTGAGACACAAAGTAAATGCTGAAGTAAAGTGATGGATGATGTCTGTCATCCATGACTCTGTTAGCAGAAGCTGAACAAATCCATCCAACATCAGTGAACCATTCAGACCAGAGCTGAAGCTAGCTAGATTCCAAGAGGATATCTGGAGTAATGTGTGTTCTAGTTTGTGTTAACTGTCAGTTCTATATAGTCTAGAGACCTCTGAGAAGGTGGTCTCAGTTGAAGGATTGCTCAGATCAGAGTGGGCTGTGGGAATGTCTGGAGGATCGTCATCAATGTTAACTGATGTGGGAGGTCCCAGATCACTGAGTGGCATAGTCCCCTGGGCAGGTGGTCCTGCTCTGTATAGAGAAGGTTAGTTAAGTCTGAGCGGTGGGTGAGCCAACGAACATTGTTCCTCTATTGTCTCTGCTTTCATTTTCTGCTTGAGCTCCTGTTCCGACTTCCTTTAGTGATGAACTATGACCTGTAAGTATAAGCCAAAACAAATTCTTTCCTCCCTTAAGTTGTATTTGGTCAGAGTGTTTGGTCATAGCAACAGGAAAGACATTGGAACAGCATTGGGGACGGAAGTGATTCACTAGAACATAGTTTATTAAGTACTTGGTTTATGGTTAAGAACACAAAGGATTTAGGAGTAGATAAAAAAAATAAATCAGTACAAGAGAATTCTCACAGGGGACAAGTGATGGAGAGGGATCCGAGCTTCAGAGAGAAGGATGCTGTGGAGAGCACCAGCAGGAAGGAGTGTCACCCCTGGGCTGGTAGATGTAGAAGGGACCCAGGAGGGATGAGCTTCAACTCCCACTCTAACCAGTAAGATGAAGGAGGGAAGCCGGGTGTGGTGGCGCACGCCTTTAATCCCAGCACTTGGGAGGCAGAGGCAGGCGGATTTCTGAGTTCGAGGCCAGCCTGGTCTACAGAGTGAGTTCCAGGACAGCCAGGGCTACCCAGAGAAACCCTGTCTCGAAAAACCAAAAAAAAAAAAAAGATGAAGGAGGGAAGACCAGCAGAGGTTCCAGATGAGGAGCCCCAGTCAGCGAGGAGGACCAGGCTAAAAAGGTCTCCAAGATGGGACCATTTCCAAGGGATGAGGTAGTGAAAATGAATGGGCTAAAACAGAGGAAAAAAAACTTCTCCCTTCTTGGAGAACTCGATTCCAGCCAGTGAGGAGGGATACATGGCTGTACTGCGGCCTAAGGCTGTGCTCTCTGCCAGCTTACCCAGAGTGTGCCGGTCAGAGTATATATGTACAAGGAAATCCCAGTGCTCTAAATCAAAGATAGAAATTACGGGCAGTTCCTCTAGTCATCATTGACTCAAAACCCCACGACCTAAGCAGCCAGACGCAGAGCACGAGAGAAGCAGCCCGAGAGACATCTTTCTATCCCCGGGACGCAAGTGTGGTTTGTAAAATAACGCAGTGGCTCTGTCCGGTCACTTCCTTTGACAGGATCCTCTGTGACACTGAAACATGAGTTTGACAGTTTAGAGGAGAAAATTTTAATTTACTACATTTTATTTTAGTGGCTATGTGGGTGTACACACACGTGTTCACGTGTGGACCGCAGCCTGCTCGTGGAGATTGGAGGAAGACAGCTCGTTCCACCATGTCAGCCTTTGGGATCAAACTCAGGTCGAAGAGGTTGCTGGCTGCCTTTACCACTGAGCCATCTCACTACCCCGAGAGGGAATCTTATTAAAATATCCCCCACATAACAAAGATAAAACACACTGTCTTCCTACAGGAATGTGCTGGGTATGTCTGTAGTCTGTGACAAACACCAGGAATGTCCACACGCTGGTTTTGAGGGTTACGCTCAAGTTCGGAGCGCTGTTCAAACCGCAGGAGCCAGCTCAGCTCAACAGTGCGCCTGATGCTCCTGCTACGGGTTCTGTTTAGTCAGAGGGAAACAGTCTGACCCCAGAGGACAGATGACCCCCCCCCCCCATTGTGTTTGTCTTAACACACTTCACAGACACAAAAACAAAGCTGATTACCAAATTTTAGTAATTCCACCCATTCTTTTTGCATTGTATGTGTGCTGCAATGCGTCAAGGGAAAAACAAATTCCATTCTCTGTTTTTTTACAAGGCTTTTCACCGCTTTACCTTCAGTGTGTTGTGTGTGTGTGTGTATCTGTGTGTTTGTGTGTGTGTGCACGTGTGTGTCTATGTATGTCTCTGTGTGTGTTTATGTGTGTCTGTGTGTGCATGTGTGTCTGTGTATGTTTTTCTTTTGTTTCCAGCCTTTAAAAACCCTACCCCCTCCTGCATTTTCTTGTCGCCTCACTTGAATGATAGGACATTTCTCCACTCTTTCTGCTCTTTATTCAAACCACCCGTATCCCTGGCACCACGTTCCTGTCCTTTCCCCTCTCTCCCTCCCTCCTTTTCTTCTTTCTTCATTTCTAATTGTCTCTCCCCAGCCACATGGATTGTTCTGCAATTAGGAAACAGCAGGGGAAAAAAATCAACAAATAAAAATGACAAAATTGTTGGCGGGCTGGGGAAACAGGCAGCCCAGATTTTCCTGGTGACACTGTAAATGGGGGAAAACAGCTTCCGAGCATTTGCAGTATGTCACAAGCCATAAAACCATCCCCCCTCCTCTCTGACCCAGTCAGGCCTCAAGGGGGAAAATGTCCTGAGGAGTAATTCCAAGGAAACAAGAACATATTTGTAAAAAGATGTCTCAGGCCTGTCACATATTTAAAGAAAGCTGGAAATGGCCCAAGAGGCTAACTGGGAGGAAATGGCTTCGGGTGTGAACTCCATAAGGTAGTGGAGTATCTAGTGGTGTCAGGGAGTGACAGTGACAGTTATGAAGCTTGGGAGGGGACAGGAGGGGTCAAAGGTCAGAATGTGTGTTCTGCAGCATGGTGTGTGTGTGTGTGTGTGTGTGTGTGTGTTCACCTTGCCTCCCAGCCCCGACTCCAGGCCCCCTTGAGTATCTCTTACCTGGTGACTAAATCTTCCTACCCTCCACTGTAGGACACACACACACCTGAGAGGGGAGAGGCAAAACCAGAGGGTGAACCGAGCCAGAGGCTCTCAGAGTTTAACCTAATTTGATGGCATTTACTTTGAATTCCCAGACTTCCTGTCACCATCGTCCACACCTAGGTAATTGGCCTGCTGACTCAGAACCAACTGTTTCACACAGAGTAAACATTTGTCCAGCCACATGCAGAAGAGCCTGTGTGAGGGAAGCAGGCAGGTGGTGTGGTCTGTCCCGTGACTGCGCACCTGTAACAGGCTAAGAGCAGATTTCCAGGAGAGATTTAATTTTTTTGTTAAGAGAGGAGCACCAAACACAGGACTGATGAGTCTGGACCCACAAACCAGGAAGGTCTCATCATCTTAGAGATGGCCACAGCTTTCCAATAGCCGTGCACAGTGGTCTTTCCCTATGCTCAGCGGTGGAGCCTGAGTCATCATCTCTTCAAGGTTCTATCTTATCAGGATTTCTTCCTGCATCCAGAAACGATGCTACCACCCCCAGTGGCTCCTTCCTGCATCACCCCTAACCCTCACCCTAATCCTAATGATACAGGCAATGGAACATCCCTTTCTTTCTTTTTTCTTTTTGTTTTTTTTTTTTTTTTGTTTGTTTGTTTTTTGAGACAGGGTTTCTCTGTATAGCTCTGGCTGTCCTGGAACTCACTTTGTAGACCAAGCTGGCCTCGAACTCAGAAATACACCTGCCTCTGCCTCCTGAGTGCTGGGATTAAAGGTGTGCACCACCACGCCCGGCGGAACATCCCTTTCTTAGACGGTGGACTACAGGTAAATGTCTAGCCCCGCTCTCTGGGGAGAAGACCCCTGATTTGTTCCCTTTGCCAATTGCTTTGGGGGTAAACACTTCTGCTGCAGCTGAGCTCAAGCTGCCAACGTAGCCTGGCTGTACAGCACCACCCCAAGCTCACGGCAGAGCGACACTCAGGCCTCAGATCTAGACAGTAAGGAGACAATAAGCAAGAGAAGAGCTTTGAATACTTACTCTGTTTGTTTTAGACCAAAAGCTATTTAGCTGTAGGCTTACAAAATGTGGTTTTGACAACATTTTTTATAATAACTCCCGAAATTTCCAAAACATCAACAATCAGATCTTGTGAGCCAGCTCTGACCTTCCACTCCGGCACAATAACCCATCTTGCCACTGAAATCTGTCCCATAGCACAATTGCCAAACAGTTTGCTATTCTTCTGAGACTCCCCTTCTTAGAGGATTCTTCGATGGGCCAAGGGCAACACACCGGGGAGGTTTCCTCTGACACCTCTAGCAAACCCTCTCTGCCTGCTTTACCTATTCCTCCATCTCCTATCTTCTTGGTGATTTTTGCATGTCACACGTGCCTGCTTTACTGGTGTCTGTTCCAGTCTCTCTTCCCTGAGTGACCTCACTCACCACTAACACAGAACCCGCCAAAGAGGCCTGGAACGGGAACTATATTGGCCTATTTTTTAACGACTACCATAAAATACCTAAGTGGCTACTTTATAAAGGAAAGAGGTTTATTTTGTGCAGAGTTTTGAAGGCAGACTGCCTGAGCACAAACAGCTAAATGTACACCCGTGAGAGTAACTTCAATGGGGAAAGCTGTGTAAGACTCCCGGGGAGCCTTAGCTCTCTGGGGACCCCCCCACCCCCAGTAAACCACGTGGAGCCGGGATTGATTCAAAAAGCAAGAGGAATTTATTGTTCCAGTGCACTGGGGTTGTCCTAGACCCAAAGGAGAGGGTGCGACTCCCAGCACCGGTCAGTGAGTTTTTAATATGGTTTCCAGGGGCAGAGTAGAGCATCAGCAACTAGGCATAATATGATTGGTGGAACAGTGCACCCTTTAAACTGATTGGTCTTTAGGGAATGAGGTGACAATTTCTCTTGTCTGAAGGTGGGCAATGGTCTGTCCTGCGGAATGTGTTCCTACTCGCAGGTCTGTCCCTGCCCTGTGGTCTGAGAAATGTTAATTAGCCTCTCCCTTCCAGAGGGGCAAGTGTTTCATGACCTTTCCAAAGTTCCCAAGCTGACCTTTTCTGCTACAGTAGAGCAGGTTTCAGGCCTAGCAGAGAAACTGCCGGAAAGCAAAGTGGAGAAAGACTGGGCCAGCCAGGGAAATGGTTTCAGCTTCAATCAGAAAATGAGGCAAATTTACCAGATTGTTGGAAAAATGATAAAGTCCTTTCAGTGACTGAACATGAAACCAAGAAGAAACACAAGGTGTTTACTTCTGTGTCTCGCTCACATATTTCACACTGGGGATGTATTTCCTTCCATCCTCCGTCCTGTGAGAGTAGGAGATCAATTCAGATGCTCCACGCAATCCTCGACACCACCCTAGGCCTTAAGAAATCATCTCTTCTCAGTACCCCAGGCCTTCGCTTCCAGCGCCATAGTGAGCACCTGAGGTGTACTAGAATTCTTTCATAGGATAGGCCAGGGGACAAACAATGTGTCTCTACCCTCATGGGGTTGGTATTCTGGCGGGAATAAATGGAATATGAAACTTAGAAAAGACGTTCAGCAACAGCACGTGCTGGAATAAAAAGTAAAAGGAGACAGCAGGCTGGGTGGAGGCAGCACACGCCTTTAACCCCCACAGAGTCTGAGGCCAGCCTGGTCTATAGAGGGAGTTGCAGCACGGCCAGGGCTACACAGACAAACTGTCTCGAGAAAACCAATAAAGCAAGCAGTGGGGAGTGAAGGTGAAAAGGCCCGGTTATCTCCGCTTGGCCTCCTGTAGGGCTCTGCCTAACAAAACCAACGAAACCCCATAGGCAAGATGGCATAAAGCAATGACAAGGGTGTCCCCACTGTCCTGGAGAGCCTGGGGGTCTGAGGTCAAGAGGTCAGTAGAGTATAGTCATTCAGCTACAATGGGGGAACTGGGTTTACCTGAAAGGGGAGCTGAACATGAAAAAGAGACGGGGGTGAGGGGATGAGAGAAGAATGAAGCCAAGACAAGGTTCTGATTAAGGCTCCAAGTTTAATGTTCAGCACTGGGTTTATACAGGGAAAGCCCACAGACCCATCCTTTGTTTCAGCTGGGTTATGTTGCAAAGCAAGGTCAGCAGGCAGTCCATTCTTCTCAGCTCCTGTGTGAACTTGCACATGCAACCAAGGCAGGCGACTCCACCAATGTCCCTAAGATCCATTGTGACAAGTGCTCAAGGTCTGTTCAGCCTGCTGGGAAGGACACAGTAGGGCTGGGAAGGGCACAGTAGGGCTGGGTTTTTCCTGTGTTGTCTTCCTCTGCGGATTAATTTGCAGGTGTCTCTTCAGTCTGTTGCCTCTCTAAGGGCTCCAGTCCTAGTTTATCAGGGACCCACTCCTGTGACATTATATCCCTTATTTTCTAGTTGCAGTCTGAAGTTGTAGGGACAAGGACTTCAAGATATAGGTTTGATGGAGAAACAGCCCAGGCCACAAAAGCAGGGAACCCCTTCCCCTCCTCAGGGGGACAATTCTGCACACACCATGATAAGTCCAAGTATCGGTGGCAAACGCTGGTTTGCATTAGTCACCACAGTATATTCAGGACCAGGTCTCCTTCCTTTGTCCCGTGTTCTCTAGATTATCTGAAATAAATATCTACAAAATAAGTAAATAAATAAGCTTTTTATAGAGAAACTGTGTTTCAGATCCTAAAGCATTCTTCTGCTCCCTTGGTAGGAAGTTCCCAGGCCATCAACAAGGACGCCAGCTAGGGGACAATTCATAGCAAGTCACCTACGTGGTTCATGCTTTCTGCACCTATGTTTCCAGTGAGCTTCGAACTGCATCCAGCCTCTGATGAGAACTTTGAAAATTGTATCTGACTTCCCAATTTTACAAGTGTGAAGATCATTTCTGGTTTGGAAGCCATTCAAGCCCAAGATGGTCAATACCAGCATCTGTAACCAGAATCAATTTATCGTCCATCTGTGCAGTGCATGGATATACGATGGGAACTCCTGAGAAGAAGAGGTAGCGGGTCGAACCCTGCAGTTAGAGGTGCAGTAAGCAGGTAGGCTCCCTTCAGGGAAATTTGTAGGGCAACCGCAAAGGGAGAGAGGCGCAGACGAGAGACAAAAAACGCCTTCCTCGCGTGCTCAGAGAAAATATACAGCAGATGCAGGAAAGGCCTGCGCGGGATGTGCTGCCTTCTACTTCAAAGCAGGTAGCCGCTTCTGTGGTTCAGGACATGAAAGCCTTATCTGGGGTCCCTTGGGCTCCTTAGTGTCACTTTCTCTGTGAGTGAGAAAATAACACCCATTCTTTCATTGTGAGTACCCATTACATTGTTAGAAAATATGATTTCTGTTCTTCATTTCAGTACTTTATCTTATATACATTAATTTTCAATGAATTCTAATATATGTTTCTGCACACACACACACACACACACACACACACACACACACACAATTTAGACACACTTCCAGGTTTTCTTAAAGGACTTGAGCAATTAACAAAATCACTTAATTTACAGCAAGATCGTATGATTTAAAGCTGGGGTGAATTTTTGCATGACTGCTACTAGATCTTTCTCAGTGAGGTTTGCTGAAGCAGAACCAAATCCTGGGGTAGCCCTTCATGATCCAGTTCAAATGACAGTGCTAACAGAAGCCCAGGTTGGTGTCTTTGTAGATGGAGAAGACTCTGTCCCGTGTCCAGACAGTTTGGTATAACATGTGGCAGAAAATGATTTTCTGTGAGATGAGCGGAAGTGAGGGTCTGCAGGTTCTGGCTCTCAGTCTCGGGCGAGTCCGTCCAGAATGTCTCTGGGTATCTCCGTGATGGGCGGTGGGGGTGGGGTGGAGAATTAAGAACGTGGGAGTCGTTAGAAGAGACACAACAGTAGATTTCACAAGTGAGGCCAGTGCTACAACAGGCCTGTCAATCACGGCAGGGATGAACAGAAATCGTATTTTCTAATAATGTAATCGGCACTCACAATGAAAGAATAGGTGTTGTTTTCCCACTCTAACAAACGGTGAGACTCTGTGATGTCCACAGCGGTGGTCTGGTAGCAGAATGTGAGACGTCATCTAAGCACAGTGCAGCCTTCGAGTGGCCTGCTTTTTACTAGCTGTGTGACCTTGCCCAAGCGCATGCATTCAACTTCTTGGGATCCAACAGATACTTCTGAAGTTAGTGACTTGTACAGGAAGGGCCCCTGAAATAATTCCCTTTGATTCCCACAGTATCAGTGAAGACTGCTAAGCAGCTGGAGGGAGAGCCCTGCTCTGTGGGAGGCCCAGGAGCTTGTTCCCAGTGGGACCAGGAGGACTGAGTTCCAGGCTCAGCCCCGGGAGGACTGTGTTCCAGGCTCGGGCTCCGGGAGGACTGTGTCCCAGGCTCGGGCTCCGGGAGGACTGTGTCCCAGGCTCGGGCTCCGGGAGGACTGCATCCCAGGCTCAGCCTCCACATTAGTTACTTTTCTCGTTGCTGTAATAAAATATATGACTAGGACGACATAAATAAAGTTTACTCTGGCTTCCAGTTTGAGGGTGCAGTCCCTCACTGCCGGGAAATCGTGATGGTAGAACTGTGAGGTGGCCTGTATTGCCTGCAGCAGGAGGGTGGGGTGGGGGTAAGGTGGGGAGGCTGGAGAGGGTGGAGAGTGGGGGGGACCAGGGGATGAGGGGTGATGGAGCTCAACTCAATTCTCCTCTTTATTCAGCCCAGGACCAGCCACAGAGCTGTGGTACTTAACCATCACTGTGGGTCACCTTGACAACCAGAATAAGCCATCAGAGAGGATGAGGGACCAGCCACTGAGCAAAAGCCTATCCTTGGTAAAGACAGAAGCAAACCCTTCAGAGAGTGAGAGACGCTTTGATTGCACTGGGAGGACCCTGTGAAAGGGAGGAGCCAACAGACTGTAACAGGGTAGGACAGGCTGAGGGGAGGAGGCAACAGACAGTAACAGGGTAGAACAGGCCGAGAGGGAGGAGCCAACAGACTGTAACAGAGGGTAGAACAGGCTGAGGGGAGGAGCCAACAGACTGACAGTAACAGGGTAGAACAGGCTGAGGGGAGGAGCCAACAGACTGTAACAGAGGGTAGACAGGCTGAGGGGAGGAGCCAACAGACTGTAACAGAGGGTAGACAGGCTGAGGGGAGGAGCCAACAGACTGTAACAGGGTAGAACAGGCTGAGGGGAGGAGCCAACAGGCTGTAACAGGGTAGAACAGGCTGAGGGGAGGAGCCAACAGACTGACAGGAACAGAGTAGAACAGGCCGAGAGGGAGGAGCCAACAGACTGTAACAGGGTAGGACAGGCTGAGGGGAGGAGGCAACAGGCTGTAACAGAGGGTAGAACAGGCTGAGGGGGTGGATAGAGGCTTTCAGGGGTCACTAGGAAACCAGGGCTACTTCTCCAAGGTGGACACAGTACAGAGGCAGCTGGAGGGAAGATACAGGTAGCCATATTGGAAGTGCTAACGTTTCTGAGCTATGACTGAAAGATGAGGCTCAAAGGTTCCTGGGAGGAGCCCACATCCTCAAGCACATCTCAAACAATCACTAGACCCCACTCAACTGAGTCTGCCCTTCAACCAGAGACGCACCAAGCCCTCAGAAAGACTAGTCCCACTTTCTCAACTTTCAAATCCAACTACAACACTCCAGTTAGTTGGCAAGAGGAACCAAAAGAGTTAAACGCAGAGTGAGTACCACAATCCCTCAATTTATCCCCAAGCCTCATCCCATATTAAAGTTCAGATACTCAGGTCCCAGAATAATAAAATCTGGATTAAGTTGTAGAGGGCTTAATGGAGCCAAGTCACCATGCCAAGTTTCAGTTAATACATTTTAAATGAAAACACACCAGAAAGATTTAGAACAAGGGTCAGGAATCATAAAATAAATACCACAAAAATAATTCTCCATTGTGAAATGAAGGGTGTTATGCCCCAGGGAGCCTAAGATCTCTTTTCAATCAGTCTTTTCGCTTGGAGACAATTAGCAAGGTCCTGGCAGCCTCCGCTCATGCTCCGAAAGAAGCAAAAGGCAGAAAAGCCAGGAACCAAAGCCAGGAACTTATCTACCTTCATTTCTAAACTTGGCTCTGAGCTTTAGCAAAATATTATTGCCTTGGTTGGAGGGAGGAGATGGACAGGCCTGCAACCGGGCAAGAGGAGAGTTAGTGCCTCCCGAGGAAAGGAGCTGGCTGTGCAAACACGGAGAACCTTCTGGAAGCTGAACGAAACTCGGGGTCTCAGGGGATGCTTTGTTCTCTGAAGGTTACAGGTGCCAGGAACAGAGTCAGCAGTAAATCTGCTTTCTGCCCCTCCTTGTTGTACCAAGCTCATCTTTAATCCTTCCACAGAACGGTGCCATTGGCAGAGGATGCGAGCCTGCAAACACTCTTCTCTGCCAACAGTGAGGGGTCATGCTGTCATTTGTCAAGATTGCCCATTCCAACTACCAAAGGTGTCTTGTGTTCTTAGATAATTCCGGCACAGCGACAGGCCCAGACCATTGGATCATCTCTTCTGAAGGTTGTGTGACAAGCTAAGACTGGGGTGGGGCACCACATTTAAACTCCAAAATAAACCCTATCTTAGGTATACCCCGGTTCTGAGTGGGATTCTTCTGGGTGCTCCGCATCCCCCGTTTTTCTCAAAGGACATTTCGATAGAGTGATTCCTTGATCAGAGACATCAACCTGTGCCTTGCTGAATGTGTGTGTCTCTGCTGAGCCTCTCGTGTCTATGCCACAGAGTGGTGACTGACTGCAACGTCCCTTTTAAATGTCTAAGAACTGTCTTATGGGGTGGTCACCTGTAGAGAACCACCATCAGGGCCCTAAGGCTGTCTTCGGTCTCAGCTGTGTGGATGTCTCAGACAGTTATCAGGGAACAGCTCATTGCCAGCCCCATGAACTGGAAACTGTGCCTTCCTCCTCTCCGCCCTCGGGGAGGCCAAGGCTCGCCTGAACTGTTTGGCAAAGCCCATAGCTTTTTCTTACAGGCTTCTTGGTGGCCTTACCCTGTCTGTCTCTGAGGTTGGCTGATATTCTCAGGTGGCCAGAGAGTTGGCCAGCTGTTTGCAAACTTGCCCACCTCTTATGGACCTCAGCATAAGCTCTTGCCTCTCACCCCATGCCAAAGCTCTTTGATAGTATGGAAATGGGGGTCTCCCATATTAGCACCCAGAAAAGGCCATCATGATAAAAAAAAATTGACAATAGGTTTCTTTGTCTCTAGGGAAGGGGGTGACCCAGCAAGGCAGACAGCAGTCACAGTTAATGTAGCTGGCAGCTCAGCCTTTGTAACAGACACTATGGTCACATGCTGTAGTTGCCAGTCCAGTGCTAGAATAAACACAGGCACACATCTGTACTGACATTTGGCAGGATCCCATATTCTACACTCCTCCGTGTCAAAAGAATCTGTATCTACCTACCACAAAAGGGAGGGTTTGTCCTTAGGAAGCCCAAGGACGCTCCCCAGGCCAGCCTGTGATCTGCACTTATCCTAGCAGAAATACTCTGCTCTTACAACCGCAGGTGATCCCAGGTGGGGAGAGGGGTGAGGTCACAGAGCACATTCCCGAGGGCTTGTACAAGCCAGTTCATGCCAAGTTCAAACTCAGCTAGAAGCAGGGAGTGGCGTCAGGGCCCAGCAGGGTGATCCTCGCCCGTGGCTGGACAAATGGACCATGGTTAGCGGTCTCCAGGCCAACACATTGGTATCATTCATCCTAATGAAATCTGCTCTGAAGGGCTCCTGGGGTCTGGCTGGGATGCATTTGTGAAAAGCTTTGGGAAACCAAGCAGCTTACAGCCAACATGTCTGCTCAGAGAAAATAAACAGCCATCAGTGACTTCCCCTGGAGGGCAACCGACATTTTTAGAGAAGGTATTTTCAAGCATTAGTTTGGTCGTCGTCGTCGTCGTCTCCTCCTTCTTCTTCTTCTTCTTCCTCCTCCTCCTCCTCCTCCTCCTCCTCCTC
>NC_034601.1:83228998-83236922 GCF_900095145.1 Mus pahari | reverse complement strand
TTTTTTTTTTTTTTTGCCATTTTTTTATGCACATTACTACTACTGGCCTCTAGCCAGGTCTTCTCTGCCAAGAGAAGGAAAAGAACAAGAAAATGTATTGGTTTTGTGTTTTCCTTTTAGCAGTTCTAAACTGACTAGAAATAGAAACTGTAAAGAATACAGTGTCGGAGGGAAGAGGAGACTCATGCTTCTGTAGTAGAGAGATCTCATGGAGGAGGGCTTCTGATACTCTGAGGTGAACTGTGGTGGGGTACGGGTGAGATGGGAAGGGACCCACTCTGAGGTGAACTGTGGTGGGGTACGGGTGAGATGGGAAGGGACCCAGTCTGAGGTGAACTGTGGTGGGGTACAGGTGAGATGGGAAGGGACCCAGTCTGAGGTGAATTGTGGTGGGGTACAGGTGAGATGGGAAGGGACCCACTGGGCCAAGTCCAAATTTCAAACCAGGAGTGGGGAAGAACATTGGAAGCAGCGGTGGATGGGGGCTTGGATCAGGTTGCTACTTTTATTCATTTCTTCTTGACCCGGGGTCTGCTTTTGTGGTTCACTCTACCCTCAGATGTGTGGTCTTCCAGCCTCGGCCTCTGAGTGGGCCAGAACTTTAGGCCTGTCTCAGCACACGGCGCACTTGATGTTTAGTGATGTGCTTGAAGCTCACGTTCCTGCTCTCTGAGGAGCAACGCGGAGAGGTTTGCATCAGTGTTTCATGGTTCAGAGCTTCCTCTTCCTTCTCACCAGACCCTTCAGTCCTCAGAATCTCAGAACTTCATTCTCAGAACTGATTGCTGATCGATATTGCTCACCCATCTTACTTCTGTGCATTGGGGACACTCTAGGACAACATGGCTGCCCTGGATCTGCCCCACCATCTCAAAACCCATGTTCTGAAGCTGGAGAGACGGCTCGGTAGTTAAGCACACTTACTGCTCTTGCAAGAGAGCCCAGGCTTTATTCCCAACACCCACACAGTGGTTCACAACTCCCGTGTGATAGTAACCCCAGTTCAAGGGGCTCTGATGGCCTCTTCTAGCCTTTGAAGGCACCAGGTGCATGTGCAGTAAATATAGGTATATGTTGGCAAACATCCACAGACATAATTTTTTAATTAAAAAATACTTTCTCTGATCCACAATCAACCCACGCCTCAGACCTGTCACCAGCCTACCCGACATTCTGCAGCTGCACAAGTGAAAGCTGCCACTCCACTGAGCCAAGGCTAGAACACAACCACTATCAGGATCCTCGAGGGTACCGTTGCCTGGGCCAGGAAAGAACGAACAAAAGAGAACCCGGAAGAAGGCTTTTGGGGAAGAACTGCTTTGCTTTCATGAACGGTAAGCACAAAGTGCAAGCATGTCTAAGTGGCTGTAATGGCGAGACACTTAAAACTTAAGCCTACAGCTTTGAAGCTAGGGCTGGGGATACATTTTGAGACACAGTGAACAGTATTAAACCTTGAATCCACAGTGGTGCTCTGTGTAAATGGTTTAAGTCCTCACTGCATTAATGACTCTTTCTGTCACCATAAACAAGGTGCCCAAGAGAACAGCCCAAAGGTACAAGCATGTATTTGGGTTCACGGTTCCCGGGAATTTGGTTTTGTTGGGTCCCACAGGCTTGGACAGAACATCATGGCAGTGCCAGCCTGTCACAGAGAATTGCTCACTTCAAGTGTAAGATGCCAACAAGGACTCATACCCAGTAGCTGCTTCCTCCATCCAAAATAGTCCCCACCCTCTGGCGACCATGCTTTTAACTCCTTTGCAGAGATGCCCATATTTAAACCCTGTGGGGACCATGGTTTTAATTCCCTTGGGAGACCCTCCACAGTTAAACCATAACACCCACCTACCACATGGTCACCTCTCATCTCTGTGCTAGGGATGCATGTCCCATGAACAGTCACATCATTCCTCTAATCACCTCTCCTGAATAACCTAGTTCCCATAAGCAACAGCTCTCCTGTATCTTCCACCATCTTTTACCAACTGTAATCATAATCTGCAGTCTACAGACATGTCCAAATTCCCTTATCTTTAGAAATGACAAATTAGCTAACCGAGAAAAGAGAAGCCGAGGGGAGCCGTCGCTTCTGACGCCGGCTTTCCCCCAGCCACTACTTTCCTTTCATGATCTTGGCTCTCCCTAGAGGGAAAGATGTTTGCCTGGAAGAGGAATACATTTACTTCCTCATTTCCCATCTGTTGCTCTTGCCAAGGTCATGGATAACCTCAGAGTCTCAAACCCAGTGGCTTGGCTTCAGCGCCAATGTCATCAGCCATCTCTACATCCTGACGCTCCCTGAGACCCTCTGCCTCTCGTCGCCACGGCTCCTCTTCTCTGCTTCTCATGATTTATTTTTGATCTTCCCTCCTTGGCTATCCTTGAGAACTCTTCACCACAACACTAGAATTTCCCACTGTATAAGCCTCAGGCCGCATCTCGTCTCCCATGCATGAGCCTACCTCCCAGGAGATGCTGTCACGGAGTCATAATTTAATCCTATTATCTTCAGAAAACACCTTCCACATGATTTCACTTCTTTCCGTTTCTGTGACTCATATTACGCTCCAGAATATGATGCATCTTGATGAATATTCCATCTACCAACCAAGGGAACGAATATCCTGTTGTCGTGAAGTGTGGCACATCTATTATGTCACAGTGTTGATATATTGTTCAGTCTGCTGTGTGCTTATTGATTTTTCTCTATCAATTATGAAGGCAGGAGATGCTGATGTGGTGAGCTGTAATTACAAATGTCTCCCTTTGTCTTGCCAGTGGTTACTTCTTGTTTCGCATAGTCTTCAGCTTGGCTATTGATGAATATACATCTGAAATTGCTTACCTCCTTTCTAAATTGAAAATGGTATCATTTCATGTATGTATGATATGTGAAATGTATCTTTATGTATGGAAGTATTACTTCTTTAAATCTACCCCGGGGATAATGAAATGGTTCAGTGGGTAAAGTGCTTGCCACCAAGCTTGATGGTCTTACATTTAACCCCCATGCCCCCCTTTTCCATCTTCTTCCACTACAGGCTGAGAGGTATCAGCTGACTAAGCAGATTGGAAGTTATCACAGTTGGTCATCACTGCTAACCTCGGTCTTACCAGGTTAGCCAAGGCTGCATTCTGTGATATCATCTTTCAGGCTTTGCCGACACTTTGGAAGAATTCATAGGATTTTATTCCAGCCCCTTGACATCTCTGAAAGGTCTTCAAGGTAAACGGTTGAAATGATTCAATTCCAATGCTCTGAACTTGAGCAAAAGTACATGGAGCTGAAGAACACACATCAAATTCTAGGCAGACATAGAATCGTTCCTAAATGAAACTGTCAGATTATAAAGATCGCACGTTCGGATTTCAGTTAGCACTGAGAGGCACACCCTCAATGAAGACAGAAGAGAGAATGAACTAGGGAGTTATGAGGTAGGAGCTGGTGTCCCTGGGAAATGTGGCTCCATACCCTTTCCTGCTTGCTTTCTCCACAGGAGCAGATTAACACACAGGGAGAAGTTGAATATCTGTTTGGCACAGTACAGAGAGAAGTTTGAAGGTACGGACGCTTGCTGAGAAAACTTCACACACCTCCCTTTCATTAAAGAGTAATACTTCTGGTTAGTCACTACCGTGTTCTTTCTTTCGTCTGTTTTAGACAGTGTACTTTGGGGTAAAAACTTGAGTGATCCTGAAGAGCCATATTCAAATCTGACAGATGCTTTGTGGCCTTGGACTGGCGTCTGCACATGGTAATTGTGTGGGTTTATCTGGGCTCTCTTTGGACGGGAGAGGGCAGGGTTTGTCCAGCTGAAGTGTGGGCAGGGTGAGCCTATGTGCACTGAGACAGTGGCCTGGGGTGTTGTCAGGATCTACTGCTCTGGTCTGTCTCCAATTTTATCCAACACCCTAATTCCCCTTAGGAACTCCTTCTAATCATGGGACCGTGGAAAGAAAATTCCAGCAACCCAACAGCACCTTGAGCACAAAACTGGACAGTTAGTGTAATCTCTCGTGATCAAAGGGTCTGGTGATTGAAACATGAGGACTAGCCACTTCACCTGTGAGGTTTTCCCTGACACTGACTTGTCTTGTCTTGTCTTTGTACGTGTGATGTGTCTGTGTTGTGTGTGGTATGTGGTGTGTGTCTGATGTGTGTATGTGGTATGTGGAGGTGTATGATGTGTGTGAGGTATGTATGTGTGTGTGATGTGTGCCTGCACTCATGTATCATGTGTTCATATATGTACAGGTGCATCTGTGTGTGCACAAATGTGCACTAACAGTGCACATGCAAGTAGAAACCAAAGGGCAGGCATGGTCTCACTCCTTGGGCAGCATCCACATTTTTAAGGATGTCGAAAACATTTACTAAAATTATACAAATAATCCTTCTAAAAGCAAAGTCTAATATATCTGGCATTCCTTGAAAACAGCATATTTGAAATCTGCATCCTTGAAATCTACATATTTGTCCTAAATATTAAACAGTTAAGAGGACAGCAAGTGTAGGAGTGACCCACCAGAGGAAGGCCCAGGGCAGTGGTCTAGACAAACTGCTTATTAATGGCAATATTGATATGACAATAGTGATATGTATATACAAACATTGAATATCATTTTCATAACTATCATTTCATTGGGTTGTGGCGGTTCATGGAGACTGACAACATCTACTAATAATTCCAATTTTAGAAATAAAAAAATATGGCGATAAAAGAGCACCACAGTTCCATTAACTGGGGAAAGCGGAATCAAAAAGAAGTTTGACTTATGGTAAACTTCACGAGAGAGTGCCTTACTTCCTGGGTGACATGCTCGGATCACTGAAGCGATTCACAACATCTTCATTCAGCTGTAACGTGTTTCCCACACATTTCCAACAGGGTCTTTCACTGACCTGGAACTCTAGGATTTGGTGAGGGTGGCTGGCCAGTGAGTCCCAGATACCAGCCTATCTCATCCCCTGGTTCTGGGATTGCACGTGCAGACCAGCACGCCTGGTATTATATGACCTGGGTTCATGCGATGAGATGCATGTCCTCATGCTTGCAAGACCAGGGCTCAAACAACTGAGCAACCCCCCAGCCCTTAAAGAGGATGGGCGTTTACTCTGCTCTTCCTCTCCCAAACGCTTCAGGCCTAAAAATGCCGGGAACTGACCCACCAAGCATATGAATTAAACGTGACATGGTGTCATGGGCAGGGTCCTGGGATGGAAGTGAGTGTTAGGAAAGATTTGAGGCCATCTGCAAGAAGTGTGGCTTCAATTCAACATTACACAACAGTATCTGCCTGCTGGCTTGCTCAAATGTGCCATCACTGTAAATGGCAGTAAGAGGGGAAGGGTGTGTGTGTGTATGTGTGTGTGTGTGTGTCTGTGTGTATCTCTGTGTGTGTATATGTGTGTATGTGAGTGTATATGTGTCTGTGTGTATCTCTGTGTGTGTATATGTGTGTATGTGAGTGTATATGTGTCTGTGTGTATCTCTGTGTGTGTATGTGTGTATATGTGTCTGTGTGTGTATCTCTGCATGTATATGTGTGTATCTGTGTGTGTATACACATATGTATAAGTGTGTGTATATGTGTCTGTGTGTCTCTGTGTATGTGTTTGTTTCTGTGTTTTTTTGTGTGTCTGTGAATCTATGTATGTCTCTGTGTGTCTGTCTGTATCTGTGTGTCTGTTTCTGTGTGTTTTTGTGTATCTGTGTGTATGTCTGTGTGTGTCTGTGCATGTCTCTGTGTCTGTGTCTGTTTCTATGTATTTGTGTGTGTGTGTGTGTTCTGTGTGTCTGTGTGTGTCTGTGTCTATTTCTATGTATTTTTGTGTGTGTGTGTGTCTGTGTGTGTCTGTCTGTGTGTGTGTCTGTGTGTATGTCTGTGTGTATGTCTGTGTGTGTGTGTGTGTGTGTGTGTGTGTGTGTATGTGCAGGCTGTGCTGGCTTCCTTTCTTCTGCTCTGATCAAACACTGACCAAAGGTAACTTAGAGGAGGAAAGGGTTTATTTGGCTTACACTTCCAGGTCACCATCCACCATTAAGAAAACTCAAAGCAGGAACGCAGGCAGGGACTTGAAGGCAAACTTGGCTGCTCTTCCACACAGCATCACCTACAACCAAGGAACTCACTTCATAAGCAAAGAAGTGCAGCAGGAACCATGGGAGATGCTGCTTAATGGCCGACGCGCAGGCTTATGCTGAGCTAGCATTCTTCTATAGTGTATACCCCCTCCTAGGGTTGGTACTGCCCACAGTGGGCAGGGCCCTCCTAAATCCATTAATAATCAAGACTACCCCCTCCCAGATGTGCCCACAGCCCATCCCGACGTAGACAATCCCTCAATTGAGGTTTTCCTCTCAGATAATTCCAGGCTATGTCAAGTTAGCAGCTGAGTAAGACAGGTACTCCGAGCTAGGCTCACAAATCTCAAACTGTGCTAAACAAAAAGGGTATGTCTTAGAACCCTGACCATACAGTGCCAGTTCTTTCAGTGTTTCCACTGTTCGCTCCCTGCTGTGGGTAGTGGGAAGGTGGCCTGAGTTCCGTCGGGCTGTGCAGTGGTCAATCCGCTGCCAGGCAATCTGACAGGACCAGCTAGCTTCAGGTCCAGAGCGAGACCCTGCCTCAGAAACTAACGGGAGGACCAGCTGAGGCAAGGCATTCCAAAGTCACCCTCTGTGCACACGTGCCCTTGCGGCTGAGCACACCAGCGTGCACACACACACTTTTAAAGCCTGTGAGAGAGTCCGTCGCCCACCCTTCGCTTCCCTCTCAGTAGTCATGGGCTTCTGAACCCAGCTCAAGTACTTTTGAAGAAGACAAAGACTTCTCCAGAGAGGCCAGTTCCGTCCGCGGCATGCTAATGCCCAGACACCCCAGCCCCAGCCCTGGCCATTGGGAGCCACGGGATACAATAGCTTCCTTTGTGTGTCTCTCCGAATCTGCAAACCAGATGCAGTTTGGACAGTCTCCATCAGGCCGTCCTCAGGACACACGAGGCCCGACCACTCTGGCACATGCTACTGCATTCCCAGTGAGCAGGATCCCCATAAACCAGACAACTGATTCCAACTCTAAAATGTGTGGCAAGGGGGTTCTGGCAGAAAGAAAGAGCCAATGTCGTTCACTTATGACTTTTTGTCTAATCATTGAAGCCCATAAAATCCACATGTTATGAAGCAAGATGGTCTATCATAAAAAGATGGTTCTGAATGGGATTTCTTAACTGTGCTGGGCACGTCTCCTGTCTGTGTCCTGGAGAGAGTCTGAAGGCAAGAACAGAAAAGAGTGATGGGTTCCTCCTTGTGCTCTCCAGTCCCAGAGAGAAAGCCAAGCAAAGTAGAACGCCAAACACAGGCTTCGATGAGCTCAGGCCTCCCGGCTCTCTGCCTGCCTCGGTCCCCTCTGAGAGCAGCGTGAGCTGGGGAGCTTCCCCTAACAGCCTCCCGCCACCCCAGGTAGTGGCACATGATGGTGGGCTCTCAGATGCTCCGTGTCACCGTGCCTCAGCACACCCAAAGCTCTGCCACTTCTCTTGTCTTTTGGGCAGCATCCCAAGCTCCCTTCTCCCCCCTGCCCCTGTGTTTCTGGATGCCTGGACTTGACCATCAGCAGGACAACCGGACATGGAAACAATGGCCGCTTGAGCCTTGTCCCACATGTAGGCTGAGTGGAATGAGGTCAGGGCCTGTTTCATTTCTGTTGCTGTGATCAATATTCTGACAAAAGGCACCATGGGGTTGGGGGAAGGGTTTATTTAGCTTACAGTTTCACACTACAGTTCATCGTTTGGGGGAGAGTTAAGACAGGCATTCAAGCAGCTAGCCACATCACATCCAGTCAAGAGAGAATAAATGCATCCTTGCTTACTTGATCTCTCTCTCTCTCTCTCTCTCTCTCTCTCTCTCTCTCTCTC
>NC_034601.1:83223487-83228958 GCF_900095145.1 Mus pahari | reverse complement strand
CACACACACACACACACACACACACACACACACACACACACACAGAGCTAGTTTTCTCCTCTCTTATATTAGTCAGAACCCCTGAATAGGGAATGATGCTGCCCTAAGGAGCTCATGAATAATTTTCTCTCCTGATATACTTTGTCTTTCATTCTTTTTTTGTAGGATGCTTCCTGTTGTGGTAAATATTATCTGGGGGCTTCTAGGCCACCTTAGATCATTCAGTTCCCAAATAAAAAACACAAAACCTTTATGCTTATAATAAGCCTTAAAGCACTAGCGCTGGGCAGATATCAACCCTCTAAGCTATTTTGTATACTTCCCTGTCAAAATCCTGAGATATCACTTGACGTGTTCTGGCTGAGTGGCTCCCACTCCAACAGGCTGTCCCTCACGGCCATGGGCTCACATCCATGCTACCCCATGGGGACTTCTTTCTTTGTGTCTTTTCTCTCTTCATGGTCCTTGCCTGAGACTTCAAGCCTGGGAACTTCGCTCTGTCCCCTCTTTTCTGCCCACCCCAGGTTGTAGGAATCTTTATTAACCAATCAGGCATAATTTGGGGGGGGGCAAGGTTTACATGGCAAAAACTAATGACTTCCTCTTGGAGCAATCAAATCTTAGGGTATAGAATTTAGCATTTGAATATATAGCAGCTCCAGACCAAGCCACTACAGTTTCTTAGAACAAATATATTTTCTTTTTAATAGTGTAAAATTCACTAAATGTCCCCTTTCTGGAATATGATTTTGGTACTGAGTCTAGGGACTTGTTATCAAGCCCTGGGTCCCCAGGACTTTATCTTCTTTTCCCAAAAGCTTTAGGTTCTAAATCTAAGTGCAGCGTCCGTTTCCAGGACGTTCTACACTGCGGTGCTTAGGCTGAGACCCGCAGCCCATCCTTGGAGGACATGGGAAAGGCTGGCCTCCTTCCCTGCTCTTGCAGAGGACCCCAGTTTCATCCCCAGAACCCACATAAGATGACTCACAAGCAACTCTATCTCCAGGGGATCTGTGCTAGTTTTTATGTCAATTTTACATTAAAAAAAAAAAAAGTCATCTGAGAGGAAAGAACCTCAACTAAGAAAAAACTCCATAAGATCAGGCTGCATGCAAGCCTGCCTGGCATTTTCTTCATTAGTGATTGATGGGAGAGGGCCCAGCCCATTGTGAGTTGGATCAAGCCTGGGCTGGTGGCCCTGGGCTATATGACCAACCCACAAGGAGCAAGCTCCTGTCCCCAAGTTCCTGTCCTGTCTGAGTGCCTGCTCTCATATCCTTTGATCATGGCCCGGGCTGTGGAAGTGTAACGTGAAATAAACCCCTTTCTCTGCATATAGTTTATGGTCATGGTGTTCTACCATAGAAGTGGAAACTCCGACAAAGACAGGGTCTAACTCTCTCCTTGTGTTCTCTGCATGTGTCTCCTCCAACATACACTTAATACACATAATTTTTAAAATAGATCTTTTTTAATTAAAAAATAATTACATCACTACCTCGCTTCCAAAATCCCTAAGGGAAAAAAATCAATAAAATCTTTATGGTTTTCATGTCACCTTTTGTCTTCTTAGAGACTCCTCCCTGCATGACTGGTGCTGATGGCTGAGACACCTGAAGTGTCCTGGTGGCTCCAGGTAGCTATGGAGTCACATAGTTAGAGTTTTAAAAAGTCAAGCCAGACAGATCATTTTCCATCAGGATAAAAGAGGGAGGGAGATGCCATGGGGTGAGGCAATCCCATCTCCCCAAGCCCCTGCTGTTCTAACCCTCAGAACCCTCTCATGCAGCGACCACATTAGTGTAAAAATCCCCATTTCTAACAGCCAGTAAGGGTTATCATGCATCTTTTAAGGGATTCAATGAGCTGTTTACCTCAAATATTTGTCTGGGATTCTCTTTGGCTCTCCCAAGGGGTGTAAAGGTCCAGTCTTCTTTTAAGATACGATCTAGATGGGCTGGAGAGATGGCTCAGCTGTTTTTAAAGGCTAGGCTCATAACCAAAAATATAAGATCTGACCTAGAGCCAAGGGGTCAGGTCAACGTGACTCAGAGCGGGAACATAAAGTCCTTTGCTTCCCTCATATGGTTCCTGCAGCTTCTTCCTTCTACAAAGTACACACCCGGGGCCCACTGCATCCTAACGCCCTGAGGGGAGGAATTGGAAGGTCGGTTCGTTTTCTGCCCACACCTGTGTGGGAAGGGACAGGTTCCCCAGAACAGAACATTCCCTGGGGACGGTAGGGACAAAGCTAAGGATTCCAGCTTACTGTCCTTGTCTAATGTCAGAATGTCAAACACGAATCAAACTTCTCACAAAGCAGGATACTGCTTCTTCATGGTGTCCTGCTCAGGCCAGTTCCCCAAACCACCTTGAAGAAGTCTGTCTGTGCCTTAGCATCTGCTGGGCAAGAACCTTGGATCTGCCCAGGGTCTCCAACCCTCCCCAGATATGCCATAGAAGGTCTCTCTGCTGTTCCCAAAACAAGCCAGGAGGGCAGCCATAATTAGATTGCCACAAACACACCACGGTTAATCAGTGACATAAATTACCATATAAATGTTGAGCTGTGAGCCCAAAACTTGACAGGACCTTTCAGATCCAACAGACCTTGGCACAGAGCAGCGTTCTCTGAATTTGCACATAATCTGCCTTTTGCAGCTCTTTTGAGAAAGCTATTTATTCTGTAACCATGTTATTCTTCACCGGAGATGACAGGTCCTTCCAAGTCAATTAATTGCATTCCAAAGAAAACAGGGGGGAGCTTAAAGACAAGATTGGAAGGTTTAGGGGTGAGAGAGAGAAGGCATGGGGGGATCTTGTAAACTGTGGTTTCTAGTACTTTGGCATTGCCCGTGAGCTCCAGACAGCAGACAATACCAAACCATGTGAGGGTTTTTTTTTTTTTTTTAAGTTCCATGTTGTTGCCAAGGTTTACACATGGTCAGCTTGGTGGATGCTGCCCAGGCTGAGAGGATTGGACACAGGCTTCTGGGGGTGGCACGGATTCCAAGCTAAACTCCCACTGTGGCAAAGGCCACCATGCCCTAAGGAACCATCTCTTTCTGATCCTCAGGATTCCCCCTTCTTTATTTTCTTAAAAGTATGTCTTGAAAATTATTTTTTTATCTATTATTGCATGTGTGATTGTGAGTCTGAGTGAGGTGTGCACACAGTGTGTGTGTGTGTGTGTGTGTGTGTGTACACGCACGCACACGCACACACATTTGCCTGAGCCATGGCACATGTGTGGAAGTCAGAGGACCACTGTGTGAAGTGGATCAATCTCAGGTCGTCATCATGCCTGTAGAGTAAGCATCTTTACCATCTGAGCCACACCCCTGGCCTGTCTTTATCTCTCTCTTTTTTTTCTTTCTTTTTGTCTTTATCTCTTTAATTGGGGTAAAAATTCATGTAATACAAAATTAGCCTTAAAATGCTCAGTTTGGTGCCTGTGTACAACTACTATCTAAATCTAAAACATTATCACCACCAAAAGAAAGCTCTGTCCCTTTTAACAGGCAAATCCCCATTTATTCCTTCCCCTTAGTAACCTCCCTCTTAGAAACCACCAATCAACTTTCTGTCTGCCTCTGGGGTGACTCATTCTGGATATTTAAATGATGGAATCATACAATATATGATCTGCTATACTCAGCTCCTTTTACTTTGAAAAGTGTTTTAAAACTCAGTCATGTCAATATGCCCTTTTATGACTAAATAATATTCCACTGTATGGCTGTACCATATTTGCTTGTCTATCCCTTAATGGACATTTGGCTTGTTTCACCTGTGGCTATATGGCCCTTGTGTACAGTGCTATTATGAACAGGTATATAAAAGCTTTTATTTGAATACATTTTTAATTATTTTGGCTATATATCCAGCAAGTGATTAGGTGAGTCAGAGAAACTTTGTGTGTCTTTCTCCCTTTTGAGTCTAGTTGTACCTTCACTTAAAATCACGTCTACTATTGTTTCTGAGATTTAGAACAACAACAACAACAACAACAACAACAAAAAGCAAGCTGTCATGGCTCACTAGGCTGCTTTTGTACCAGAACTCCACCTTTAAACTAACATGCAGAATGCAAGTACACAGATAGTCGTGGGCCAGTAACAGACCAGAAACATTCTCTAATTGAAGTGTGATCCGAAAAGTTTCCCCCAAACAGAACCACTGTGTTTCCTTTCTACCCAAGATTGCAAACCATGCCACAGCAGAACAGACCCGGATGGCCAACCCCAGTACCCCAGAGATGTCCTCATTTACCTGGTTCAATTGCATGATGGGAAATTACATACATCATTTCTCTAATTCACTCTAACTACTTGGGACTGAACACTGACCAATCAGGACTGCCCTTATTTACCTAGAGAAATCACATGCAAGGAAATGGTACACAAAATGGCTCACCCTATTCAAATGAGGTCACCCCCTCGGTCCATCACTGAGTACAGACAGCTCTTCCGTTACTGACTCTGCTGCTCCCCGTAGTGAGCTGAGTAAGGGTTTTCCTTCTCCTTGGGAGTGAATTCTTCCACCAACACAAAGAAATCATTCATCGCTGGAAAAGTTACAGCCCAGTCTCCACACATGCCCTTCTCCAAGGGATACATTATCAAAAGGAGCAGTAACTACCATTTTAGACAATGGTTCCCCAAAGAAAACACGCTTCAGATACAGACACTCCGACCTTTGCCTTCGGATGCTAGCCAACCAGTTGGAATATCTAGTTTAACTATTTTTATCTAGAAAATAAGGAAAAATGAAATTCCGTGATTATTGCTACTTGGATTTGATTCCTCTAAAAAGAAAAGACATCCAAACTTCAATTTCTAGAGCAGTATTTCTCAGTTTGTGAATCATAGCCCCTTTGGGGGGGGGGTCACATAATCAGCTATCCTGCATATCAGATACTGACATTATTACTATTCATAACATTAGCAAAACTAGTTATGAAGTAGCTACAGAATGATTTTATGAGTTTATGAGTTGGGTTGATAACCAATGTGACTGGAATTACACATGAATACAGAAAAAAGGCTGAAGAGCTGGCTCAGGAAGTCATAGCACAGGCTGCTCTTCCAAAGGCCCAGGGTTCTATCTCCCGACATATCTAAGAAAGGCTAAAGATCTTTGCAACCTGCAGTAACTAAGAGGCCTGGAACAGACTCATCCCTGGAGCCCTCACTAGGAACCAGCTCTGATAACACCAGGAGCTTGCATTTCCAGCACCTAGCACAGTAAGGCCATAGCATCTCTTACTCAGGCTGCCCAGCCTGTTGAGCTTGGTCAAGGCAGTCCCAGCAAGCTAGTCCAGTGGTGTGTAACAGGGAAGCTCCTGGTTCCCCTCCGTTCTTCATGTACAAGATTTGAAATCCCTGGAAAGAGCTCCACATGTCAGAGGGATCAACAAACACTCTCTCTCTCTCTCTCTCTCTCTCTCTCTCTCTCTCTCTCTCTCTCCC
>NC_034601.1:83222541-83223297 GCF_900095145.1 Mus pahari | reverse complement strand
TCTCTCTCTCTCTCTCTCTCTCTCTCTCTCTCTCTCTCTCTCTCTCTCTGAAGATGGATGGGCAGGAAGGTGTAAGCAAGTTCTCAGGCACTAGACCTTTAAAAGCTGACCTCCCAACTAGAACTCCAGTACTCCTGGAGAGGTTGGGGTATGGCAGTTCTGTAGATAAACTATCTTGGGCTATGTACCCTCTCAAAGCTATTTCTAATTCTAAGATCTAACATCCTGTGACTATTGAGAAAATTCATGGGAACACATGACCAGACCACTAGCTTCCATCATCCCAGCACTAAGTGTATTATCAGATAGCATCTGAGGTCCATAGCAGAGATTCCCATGTTGCCCTGCTTGACTTTCTGTTGCTGTGATAAATGCTGTGACCCAAAGCAACCTGGGGAATGAGGGGTTTACTTTAGCTTATGAGGTAGTCTACCAAGAGAAGTCAGGGCAGAAGCTCAAGGCAGGAAGCGAGGCAGGAATCACAGAGGAATGTTGCTTACTGGCTTGCTCTCGCCATAGACTGCTTCACTTTCTTTCTTATACAACTCAGGACCACTTCCCTAAGGTGGCACCCTCCAATGTGGGCTTGGCCCTCATACATCATTCACTAATCAAGAAGATGTCCTACAAGCCAGTCTGACGGAGGCAATTCCTCCACTTACCTTCGCTTTTTAAAACCAGGTGTCTCTAGTTGGCATCAAGTTGACAAAACCTACCCAGCACATGTACCTCTCTCTATAACTCACCTACCTGATG
>NC_034601.1:83214975-83220611 GCF_900095145.1 Mus pahari | reverse complement strand
ACCCACCAGTGGATTAGAAGTTGTGTGATTTACAACTGTTTTTATTGTTACTATAAAAAATTTTCAAAAAAAAATTCACAAAATTGCAACCTCACTGGACCACAGATTTAGGGTAACCTAAATCTATGTTTCTGACGATGGCTGCCCATATTGACTCTAGAATAAACTATCTCTTATCCTACGTGAGAAATGTTTACATTGACAAAGGTAAGTGGATTGTAGATTAGAGTGCCTCGGTGCGATCTAATAGAATTTCATGTAGTGTATGACAGGCTTAGCATCATCACTGAACTGCTGATTGGAGACTATATTGGCCCTACTCACGCCAGAGCAAAAGAATAAGACCAAGTTCACTTGCCTTGTAGTTTCCTGAGCATGTTAAATAGTTAAGGTGCTGAGAAACTGATCAGGTACAGTCAAAATGTACAATGAGGCTACTAGGGTATGTATTTATAGCCTTTCTTGTTAACGGTGAGCCCTAAATCTAAATTCATCTATGCCTTCGAATATTGACTGAAAGTAATCCAAAGCTCTAGTAATCAATGTTACCTAAAGCATCCCTTATTGTATCTTGTTTCTTCTTTTGGTCACAATAGTATGCATATGTGTTTATGATGTATAAAACATATACCTTATAATTGACATAGATGCCGTTTATAAGTGAACACAAATGCAGTGCATACATTAGCCCAGGTTACACCACTCAAAGTTACTCTGTTTGTATAAAATGTTTTTACAGGCAATGACTTGACCTAAGAGACTCTATTTTTTATTTGAAGAGAATTTTGAAGAATTTTTAACAGTTTGTAGGTGAGGGTGGTCTCATCAAGATGTCCTTGAAGCTATGGAGACTCACTCAGAAGGGAGTTTTATTTTTATTTTTTAAGGACATTATTTTCCTTTACATTTTGTCTGTGTGTGCATCACATGCATGCACTATGCACAGAGGTCAGAAGAGGGTGTCAGAATCCCTGGAGCAGGAGTTACAGATGGTTGTGATCCACCACGTGGGGGCTGGGAACTGACCTGGGTCCTCTGCAAGAGCAGCGGTGCCCTTAACCTCTGAGCCACCGCTCCAGACCAGAGAGGTTTTATTCTAGAGGAAATTCTTGAGTTCTTTTGGGCTGTGTGGGGTAGGCCTGAGAAGACATTTATATCCTCTCTAGGGATAACCTACCAGGATCGCCATTGCAGCTCTTAAGATCCTACAGGGCCATGTGTTGCAGAGTCAAACTGAAGAAGAGGCTATGGGGCTAAGAATGTTCCCTAACTTTTGAGTGAGGATGCCTTGATGTCCATTACATATGAGGCTACAAAGTTTTCTATATCAGGAGCTCACAGCTACCATGCCCATGTTTTGACTTTTGAACATTCTCTAAACACTGGTCACTACACACATTTGTTGGAAGGGGTCCAACTCAGGAAGAGAACAAGTACTGGAAATAAATATCACATTTTTACCTGTCATGTCAAAGGTAATGGTTACCTACTGTTCCTTGAGGGGATGGACTTTACCACCGGGGCAGTATGGGTCTTCAAGGGTGAACATCAGAGTTGAAAATCCATCCTTCTTTCAGAGGATGAGACATTGTCCCTTACAGTGATTTCTCTCTCTGAAGAGGTGGCCAAACCATTCTTTAGAACTCTAGTGAGGAAAGTTCTTCTCTAGGGTCTCTGGCTTCTCACAGCTGCAGCAAGCATCACCCCTCAGGATCCTCCTCAGCCTGGAGTCCCTCCAAGGCTGCCAGTTAACTGCTTGGGGAAATCTATCATTCCCAGACCCAAGCCAATCAGCTTGGTATGTTCTTCTGTCTGGGATTGATTTCCCTGGGCCTTATGAAATATTTCTACCTTTTCTCTATTATTGAAATCCCCAAAGCCAAACTTAATGTTAACTTGGGGTGTTTAGGCTCCGTTGGCGCCTTTTCACTGGTCACTGGGTCACTGGGTCATTGGGTCACTGGGTCACCCATTTGCTTTTGTACATAAGTATGTTAAAGCTCTGAGGAAAGGCACTGTCGTTGTTGGGCTCTATAAGCAGGAAGCAACAGATTGGTCTTAAAGTGACCTCTCTTTTTAATCAGTTCCAAATTGGCCAAGATAAAATCCTTGGAAAACCTGTCTTCAAAAGGCAGACAGACAGAAAATGCACAAACAATACTCAAGCAGATGGACAGACAGACAGCTCTCACACACAAGTGCCTAACTTCATATCTAAATCCATCCTAAAATATATTTTCATGCACATGCATACATCTTAAATTAGGCATGCCAGGAATAGTCATTTTAGCACAGGAGTTGGGAAAAATTTTAAAAATTAAGTAGCCACAGAGCTTGATGATCAGTTGTCATAACAACATGGAGGGCCACATTGAGTTTTGCCTCCTGTTGTTTAAACACAAAACAACAATATCTAAAAACAATTATCATGAAAACACATGACACAGCTACATTAGACCCCAGTGGGCACACCAATAAGAACAGCAGTGAAGAACTTACAGCTCTCCATCTTTTAAGCTATAGCAAAGGCCCTTGTATAAGCTCAAACATCCAAAGGAGAAGTGTGGGCTGGCGAGATAGATGGCTCAGCAGGTGCAGGCGCCAGGCCTGACAACCTGGCTTTGGTCCAAACTGTGGAAGAAGAGAACAGACTCCTACAGGCTATTCTCTGACTTCCACACACCTGCCATTGCATGTAGTCACACACTCACACTCTCACACACACTCACACACATACACCATGAACACACACTAGACAGACAGACAGACAGACAGACAGACAGACAGACAGACAGATTAGCAAGAAAGGAAAAGCTTGCTGTGTAGACTTAAGAGCTGTCATTCTGATTAGCAGCAGAGGGAGGCAGTTGAGGTAACTACTTTTCTGAAGGCCTCATCTAGCCTTAGAACTAAGAAGGGATTCATCTCCTTTCCTGTGTAAACTCTCTGATCTTGTCATAGCTGACATGTGCCCTACATGTGGGCAGCCCTGTTGGGCTGAGGTAATACCAAGCAGTTGTCTGGTGGGATGGTCTTAGCAGCTGGCCAGTGAGATTTCAACCAAACCACCCATTTGCTCATCTCCTGGCCTCCTCCCAGACCCACTTTCTTCTCAAGGATGCAGCAAGCATCCTTGAAGTATAGGTCCTTCCATGGATGAGCAAAAGCTAACTGGGGATGGAGAGAAGGCTCAGTGTGTGAGAACACTTGCTGCTCTTCCAAGGGACCCAAGTTGAGTTCTCAGCACTAATAGCAGATGGCTCACAGTTGCCTGTAACTCCATCTCCTGGAAACCCAACACCCTCTTCTGGCCTTCATGGGCACCAACACACACACACACACACATACACACACACACACACACACACACACATCTTTATTAAGGCCTGAAAGTTCCTGATAAACCTAGATGGGTCCTCTGTAAGCTTTTTTTAAAATCTTACTTTAATAAGTATATTTAAATGCTTTAACCTTCCTTTCAGCCCACTACCCACCAGAGGTAGTAGAAAGGAAAGTTTAATAGAGCAAAGGAGGATGTGGATTTGTTTTAAAATAGGTTGTTTGTTTGTTTTGAGTGAATTCAATCTGTGTTTTCAGGATATCAGCGCTAATTTACACAAATTAACAGCGTTAGCTCAATGCACTCTCAAACACCATTTATGAATTACCAACAACAGTTCGATCCAAAAGAAACCTTGCCAAAACACAACCAGAAGTTCTTTTGTGCATTTCTCTCTAGGAAGTCATGACAAACCAAGACCAGCAAAGTGTGGTAAGGCGAACTAATATCACACAGCATCGTCCACTATCTATTGGGTTATATTTATACCCTTTCCAAACATTACGTGTTTTCTCACACACCCACTCTAGTGAAACATCACAAGCCCCTTCCAGGCTTCCAAAAAACCCACTCATGTGTTCTGCGTTCTCAACAAAACATCCTCCCACGTGTCTGCTTCAGCAAAAACATCCTCTCACAAGACAGTTTCCAGAAAAACATACATGACACAACTGAGTCTCAAAAAAAAAAAAAAAAGTTTTCACTTCAGTCCTCAGAGAAGCTTCCTGAGTTCAGTGATGGACACAATTTGTCCCTAAGATGCCAGGAACTTTCCTTAGCAGGAACTGGAGGAACATCGGCAAGATTGATTGATAAGAAGCTCCATTGATTAGAAGCTCACTAATGGAACTTCTTTCTCTCTTGGTAGAGACTATCGTAGAGATCCATATCTTGTCAAAACTCAGAGAATAAGAGAACATGCTTGACCCCAGGTATAAGAGAACATTCCCAGTCCTAGGTGGTCCATCCCCAGCGCAACCCTCTAGGAAATCCCTGCTGCTACAGCCAAAGTCTGACACTATCAGAAAACCCTAAACTCAGTGCAAAATGATGGACTCCCTTTGTCAGTGGGGCTTCCTCTTCTCTACCTGATGGTGGGGGATCCTGGACCCCCACACGGTCAACCTGAGGGATGTCCACTGAGGAAATCATAGCTCCAACTCCCTCTCTCCCAATAAGAAACCCATTCAGCACCTGAGGCTCCTGGAATTCTTCCCTATACTAATGAGGCATCTCAGTACCTCAGCCTTCAGTCACACTGGATATTCCTAGCACTCTCCCAATAACTACATAACCCCTGATTCACCCCAAATAAAGTGATCCGACTCCCCAAAGCTGATTCCAGAATGTCATCATTTCTGTCCATATTCACAGGCTATTAGAAAACCTGTTCATGGACTCTGCTCCTTTTGTCCTTGTGGGCTGGTGGCCAATGACCCCAGGGAGAAGGGAAACACACAAGAAGGGAAACTATACCTAAGGCTCAGGGAACATCAAGGTAGAGGTGGAAGGGAAGGCTGTAAGAGCCAGAGGACCAGGGTATCTACTGCTAGACAGCGTCTTCCAGACATGATAGGGAAGCGACACCTACAGAATCTTAACAACATAGCCACCTAAACAAAACCTGCATAACAATGACTCTGTTTGACATGCCGATGTAGATGGGAGAAATTGCACAAGCTGCTCCCCCCATTAGATGGAGATCTACACGCAATCAGTGGCTGCTGAGAGAAGGAGAATGGGTTTTCTCTAGGGGTGAGCCTCCTATTAGGTTATCCAAACCCCAAATGGTCAGCCCTAAACATATGTACACACAAGCAATACTAAATACACTCAGAAGGACATATTGATCGATAGATAATAGATAGATAGGTAGATACATAGATACATAGATACATGGATAGATGGATGAATAGATAGATGAGTGTATGGACAGATGAATGGATAATGAATAGATTAGATTAGATAGATAGATAGATAGATAGATAGATAGATAGATAGATAGATGAATTGATAGATGATAGATAATAGATAGATAGATAGATAGATAGATAGATAGATAGATAGATAGATAAATAAATACATAGATACATGGAAAGATGGATGGATGGATGGACAGATGGATGGATAATGAATAGCTTAGATAGGTAGGTAGGTAGGTAGATAGATAGATAGATAGATAGATAGATGAATGGATAGATGATAGATAGATAGATAGATAGATAGATAGATAGATAGATGAATAGATAAATACATAGATACATGGAAAGATGGATGGATGGATGGATGGATGGAT